>NW_026612688.1:0-97730 GCF_029582105.1 Oenanthe melanoleuca
GAGCTAGCCTGTTTCTGGATTCAGTTGTGCATCTGCACGAGTTCCCAGGATGCACAATGTAAAGAAATCCAAGCCTGATGGTTTTACTCTGAATGAACAGTTGCATCAACTACTAGACTCCTGGGAAATGCAAAAGACTGAGTTTTTACACAGGAATGGAAGCTGCCTTTTGTGTCCTGTCAAGGAAAATGAAGTTTGAAAGACCATGGAGTTGGACCACTAAGTGCACAGCACTCCTCTGCTCTTCAGACTGGCAAACACAAAACCAGTCCCATGTTTATGAAGCATCTTGGCTTGGATTGGAAGGGTCCTTAAAGTTCAGCTAGTACCTCAGCTGGCCTTAGAGTACCAATTGGGAGCAAAGCCTATTGTTTTGTTCAATGTTTGTTAAATGCCTGCAGCAAGGCAGTCCTGCCCCATTCCTTGAGCATTGGTGATAAGTTACATCTCTTTAAAACCAGTCTACTCAGAAACTGTCTGCTCTTTTTGCAGAGCAAATAGGTGAACAGCATGAAGAAAGAAGGGTTAGTCTTTCACTTAAAAGACCAATTCCCATCACATTAAACAAGATCTCTCTCTCCCCTCCTTCATCTGAGAGCAAATGACACATAGATGTCAGGATCCTGAGTCATCATTACTGTCCCTGGCCAACCTCCCTGGGTGCCCTAAAGAGAGTGATCTAGGTCACTCATAAAAGGTCAATTCATGACAAAAGCTGTGAATAGCCATTTGCCTCATGAGTTTCCAGCCCTACTGCTTACATCCCTCGGTGTGATCTGCTACAGCATTGATTTCATGCATGATTTAAGTCAGCAAAGTACTGTTTTCCCTGAGAAGATTCATCACATCCTCATCCAACCCTTCCTTCAACTGTTTGTGGCCATGTTAGGAACTGAGTCAAGGCAATTTTCTGCTTTAAGGTAAGCAAAAAAATGCATCTATTTCTTCTAATAGATCTGTCTCTCCACAGAGATATAAGAATTTTCTTCAGAGCTAAAGAGGGGGAGACAAGGCAGGAGGAAAAAGAAAGGCAATGAAGAGCATATTTTTTTCCCCACATCAATATCATCCTGACAGAATGATAAATTATACAAAAAATCTACAGCTTAAACCAGCCCTGGTGTCCACACAGAATGAACAGCAGCACCATGTGTAACCAAACACACGCCCATGCTCCTACAGGACAGCTGCATGTCTGTCAAAGATGTGGTCAACAAAAATTTGCTGAAGTCATGGAGGGAAAAAATAATTGTAATTGTCAGCTAGGTCCACCAGAAAAATAGGACAGCAAATGGCTGCTTTGGATGCAATATTTAGAAGCAGAAAGCAATAATGGATAATGAGAGACAACACAAAGCACACTTGAGGTAAGAAGGTGCCATCTCTGTTGGCTTTTGACTGTGAACGAGCACATCCCCTGTGTATTAGCTGCTCTTCTCCAGCTAGAACATAGCTGCACACACCAACTCACAGATGTGCTCATTTTCTGTATCTTGGCTGCAAGTTCAGCTCTTCTGGGCACCAATCACCTGGTTCCTGCAGATGAGGAGTTAAGGTGCCAGAGCTGTAGAAAAAAATGCCACCCCTCCCGACAGGTTGCAATAAGAGGGAGAAGTAGAGGTGCAGAATGAAAAAAAAATAAAATAAAATAAAAAAATTGCAGTCTGGGGAGATTTCCTAACATTGGTGGAAAAGCACTTGCTTCGGGCCATTGTAGACCAATAAACAGTTCATTTTTTCATTGTTCTAATTAATTTAATTAAGTTAACTTCCAAGGTGTGTTAAGAAGCAATGCCTTGGGTGATTAACTGTTCCCATATCAAGGTGTTTTCACAAACACATTTACCTTGATTAGTGTACACATTATTATGTAATTAAATACCTCACACAGAGGAATTTATTAGTGCCTCCTTGTCTCCTAACAAATAAAGCAGCCCTTGAAATTCTCTCTGAAAAGAGCTCTCCTAAGCTAGGTGAGAAGGACAAGCAGAAATGTGTGGAGAGAAAGATAATCATGGATTCATCATGCAAGCAGGTCCCTCATTGTCTCAGCAAGGCTCTGCATCTCTGTTTTTGCAAGGACTGTGAATGTCTGCCTGGGTCTCCTGGAGACTTTCTGGCTAATTAACCCAGTTTTTACAGATCTAATGTGCTTTTCTTTGGCCAGCAGAATAATCACTGTCCCAGTTCTCTGGAACAAATTTTTCATTCAAACCTTAATTCAGCTAAATGGAAAACCTCAGTTTAAAACATTTACTTAAGAACATTTCAGATCTGAAAATAAAAAACCAAAATTACAAAGAAAACTTAAAACAGAATTTAAGAGCTCTTCCTATGGAACTTAGTCAAAGGAGTGACGTGGGACAGTTTCACTGAGTTTACTTCTTCTTTCTATCATATGTAGCCTACAGTCACTCCAGCCACAGTTCTAGACTTAAACACGTGCTTAAATATTTTGTTGAACCAAGGCCAAGGTTACTCCCATTGGCTTCAGCAGAGATTAGTGCAGGAAGCTGAGATTAGTCTTTGCCCTATCTGCAGGCTGTACCTGCTGTTTTATTAGGCGTGACCACAATATTTCAGCATTCTCTTCTGGGTTTGTCAGTAGATCATAAATTGCACTCACCATCTGATAAAGCAATAAGATTTGCTTTATGCCTCATTGGTCACTTTCCCAAGCATTAAAGCTTAGAATGAACAAAACTCAGATGGTTCAAAGGTTTGGTTAAGATATTTGCCCAAACTTTTCAAAAATGTATTTTGCAACTTTTGTATCTGTAAAAGAAATGAGAGTTTCTCATTAAATTCTGATATTATTAATTATTGATTCCAGATAAGCAAAGCAGTTGGATGAAAAAATCTTCTAAGCAAGTTAAATATGATTATCAAGTTCCCCATAGACCAGGAATTTAGTGTTGGAGCAACAAGGTGCAAATTCACCATCGTTACCTCAGTTTATCTGTGAGAAGGGAATTTCAGGGATGAAGGGAACTATACCCACAGTCCACATAATTTTCCCATACTATGAACATCCCTCTTGATCTAAATTTTGAATGCTAAGTTGCTGCCATTATACTCCTTAGAAGAATTTCACCTAAAGTGAATACAATTTCTTTAGTTTTTTGGGTTTGTTTTTCCCCCCCCCCCCCCTCTTAAAAAAGAAAATATTCTAGGTCTTCTTCAGCTTATCTTACTCTGAGAAATGGCAATAGTCTGGGTTCTTTCAAGGGCTTAAATGTTAAACTTCATCATTATTTATTTGAGTCATTTTGTGGAAAAGGGAAGAAACGTAGAAAATAAAAAATAGTATTAATCACCTGGCCAACTATCCAGTTAGGAGAGGAAAGAAAATTTTGGATGACTGCCTTTATAACAAAGGTTTACATTGGTTAGTGCTGCCTGAAATTTCAAGACCTCTGATCCCCTGAGCATCCTCTTACACAACCCACTTATAAAGCCATGAATTTGCATGTCTTGATTACACAATCTCAAATATGGGCACTGTCATTTCATGGCCTAATGCCAGCTGTTCCTGAGAGAAGTCATTCATCCATCCATCCCTCCATCCATCATCCATCCATCCATCCATCCATCCCTCCATCCATCCATCCATCCATCCATCCCTCCATCCATCCCTCCGTCCATCATCCATCCATCCATCCATCATCCATCCATCCATCCATCCATCATCCATCCATCCATCCATCCATCCATCCCTCCGTCCATCATCCATCCATCCATCCATCCCTCCATCCATCATCCATCCATCCATCCATCCATCCATCCATCCCTCCATCCATCCATCCATCCATCCATCCATCATCCATCCATCCATCCATCCATCCATCCATCCCTCCATCCATCCATCCATCCCTCCATCCATCATCCATCCATCCATCCATCCATCCATCCATCCATCCCTCCATCCATCATCCATCCATCCATCCATCATCCATCCATCCATCCATCCATCCCTCCGTCCATCATCCATCCATCCATCATCCATCCCTCCATCCATCATCCATCCATCCATCCATCCATCATCCATCCATCCATCCATCCATCCATCCATCCATCCATCCATCCATCCCTCCATCCATCCATCCATCATCCATCCATCCATCCATCCATCCATCCTTCCATCCTCAACATCCCTTTCCTGACCTCGTTCCAGGTTCAGCACATTGGTGTCCACAGAATGAATTTCATCAGTTTGGTTCTCTGACCAAAAATCAAACAATTAGGGTTTTTCCTTTTTTCTCCAAATCTTTTCCAGCCAGGGCACTGCACTCATCATCTCACTCCATGGTTGCATGATTTCTGGGACTCGCCTAAGGTAATAGAAGGAGATCACAGTGAGGAGCTGGAGATGGTTGAGATCACTCTTTTAGTCTGTAGGACAATGTGAGATCAGGTCAGGCCAAGTGGAAAGAGAAATGTATCCTCCTGTATCTCTGTGCACTGGTGATTGGGACTGGTATTTGAGTTTGCTCTCCTACTCTGCTCAGCATGGCAGGAACACTGAAAAAAAATTTTGCATTTTCTGAAAATGTGTTCTCCCCAGCAGATTTTGGGTATCAGCTCTGCTTCCAATGAATAAAATTTGGTGCAGATTTATAAGCTCCAAATACCAGCTTTCAAGATTTCAAGTCCCAAAGAAGAACCTATGCAAAAGGGAAAACTAAAATTCACTGCACTCTTTAAAGTATAATTAGCTAGTTACATATCCTGGTGTTTGGAAGCTGACTTGTTCTGTCCCTGTCTAGGACTAAGTATAACAGAAAGGAAAATAAAAGAAGAAATAAACACATAAACTCACTTTTTTCCCTTGTCCTATGAGCACAGCAACTATGCTCCTGACCAGCACTCCAAATTCTTGGGATTCAGTGTGCTTGCTTATCCTGATATTCTTCAGGGCACTGTGCCCTAGGGAAAGAAAGAAATAAAGAAAAAAAATAACAAATCTTAATGCAAGTTGATAAGCTTTAAGCATGTAGGGCCCAGCTTTCGTTCTGTGGTAAGCATAGGCACTGGCTCACAATGGTGTTGTCGTGCAGACCAATGCCTCTGAGTTGCCATTGGAATACAAATAATAAGGCTTACTGATTAACCTACCTGCTGACAGACCTGAAAATCCTGACTGAGTTAAAAGCACTCAAAAGCTTTTAACAGCCCTCCTTTTGTGTCTACCATTCCCCTACCTCAAATCACATGCACAAAAGGCAATAGAAGAACCAACAGGATCTTGTTTTCTATTCAGCTCTTAGAGTGTAAAGTATTACTGAAAAGAAACCCAAAAAACCAACAAGTATTAGGGTCCCCTAATATACAAGCATCACCACCCTTTTTAGAGAGGATGAATTAGGTGACATTTTCTGGGAATCTGGAAAATACTCCTGAATGCCAAGTGAATCAATGTTGAAATAAGAACAAATACAATCCCTACGAATGGGACAAGAGCTATCAGGTCTGTGCCAGTGAGAGAGAATTATGTTTGCCTGGGGCCAGCTCCTCAGGGAGTGAAGATTGATTCTTTATGATTGATGACTCGGCACTTGAATGCCAAGTCATCAATTCCCTGTGTTCCTGGCATTGACTGCATCAAGATAACTTTTCCCTCGTGCCTAAGCAAGGATATGGTCCTTGCCTGGAGTGCAGCCTCAGAGGGCTCAGGTACAGAACTTGAGTAACTTGCTTTAAATAAGAGACAGACAAAAACTCCAGGTGCCTGGCTGCAAGGAACAGGCAGCACTGAAAAATGAAGTGGGAATGGTGCATGGAAGACTTGGCCTTTCCTTCACTGTAGGAGGTCCAGATTAAAATGAATGGTTTTGCATTATGTAGTTATGCATTCTGAAATACAAAATAAATATTTTTGGTTTCAAACATTTTTTTTCTGGGAGAACTGAACACTCATTCCATTGGAACAATGTAAGCTGTGCACCTCACAGCATAAAGTGGTAACCAGAAATATGTGCTTTTATCTGTCTGTCTGTGGGGGTGTTGGAAAATACACCTGTCTATGGGTCTTGACAGCTATTGACAAAAATGTACAAAATAACTACCTGCTGATAGAGGAGGGACTGTGATTTCATTGCTAAAAAAAAAATCTGAAAAAGAAATACCATGAAAAAGTACACTACATGGTTGGAATGAAAGCACACCCCATGTTTGGAATAAAATCCATTCCTTGTCCTGTTTTCTCTGTCCCAAAAGTCCAAGCAAATAAGTTAAGTTTCCTAAGTAAAATTTAGGATAGTTTTGATTAGCCCTCCTTTTCCAACTGCCACAGTATTTTAAAGGACAGCTTTAAACTTTAAACTAACCACTAGAATTTCCCCATCAGGGAAGGATTCTCAGACGACACAAGGGCCCCAGGCTGGGGCCAGTGGTGTAGAAAGGAGGAGGAAGCCGAGCAGGACTGCAATGCCTCTCAGCTGAATCCAGGCTGACAGAAATGTTCAATCAGTGCATGTTAGAGAAACTGTGTGGCTGTTCTTCACAGCCTTCAGAATGTTTAAGCCTGGACAAGCCACTACCAGAGCATGGTAGGAGCTCTGATGTAAAGTCACCCATCAGTCTCATTTCAAGAGGAACCATCCCACTTTTTTCTTTCCTTTTTCCTTTTCTTTTCTTTTACTTGGCTACCTTTGATACTGAAAAACTATAATGACATTTTCACAAGATATATGAAAAAGGTTGGGTTTGCTTTGTTTTAATTTTTTTTTCCATTTGTTTCTTTTTTGTTTGGTCTGGTTTTGTTAGTTTGTTTGATTATTTCAATAACTCAGTTTTCAGAACTCAGATTTCAAAAGCATTCTTTGCAATTTCAGATTGAGTTTCAGAAAAATACATTAAAAAAATAAGGAAATATCCTTATTCAGTACTTTCCTCCATAGTTTTTAATTTTTTACTTCTAGAAAGACTGATGTGTGACGTCTTTAAAGAAAATGCTAAAAAATTAATTAGAAACTTCAAAGCTTTTCAAAATATTACTAGTCAGGCTTTAACTTTGGTCTAAAACAAAGCAAAATTTAAGCAAAAAAACAAATTCACACTTCCACTTCCCACAACCAAAATGCTCTGTGTCTCAAGCAGGTCAAAGGAGGCAGAGAGGTGGTAACAATAATAAAGGATTGTAATGTAGATTCCACCTCTAGCCATGCATAAGAACATGCTGTTCATTCACATGTTTACTAACAATCCATGATCACTATTGCTTAATGTTTATCTAGTGATTCTACTTCCTTGATTAAGACTTAATAATGCTGATGTCAAAACCAGTCACATGGGAGTATTTGTACTACCAGCTTATTAATGCTTTGGGACATACAATATTGCAATCATCCTTTTAATCACATCACATTGCATTTGCCCTATTCAGAAGCAAGTTGTTTCACACCTCCTGCTAGAATCTTTTTGACTCAGAGGTTATGTACCATATGCTAAAGGATCTATGTATAGAAATAGATGTGAGCTATTTCCAAGCCTTCCCTCAAGCCAAGGCTGTTGGATTTCTACTCCTGGCTTATAAATGTATGATGTTTAAGTTGCTTTCAAACCTGTTTTTAAGTGGCAAATACTTGAAGATGAAAGGCTGAGAGTTATTCCTCTACAGAGGAATAAAAGTGGTGATACCTTTTGGAGGTTGTGAAAGAGCTGTTAATGATTTTCCACAAACTTTAGATGTAATGATAGAATGGGAAAAAAATAGTATTATATTAGGAAGAGATGACCTCATTCACCCAAACTGCAACCAGACAACCAAATCTATTGTCATCTGTATCCTCTAAACAAATCTAGTCCTATTCCTTGTGAAATATTCTAATTCCATTTTCCCTGGGTTGGGCCTTTGCTGCCAATAAATCATCATAGTTTTTTTCTCACTTGAATTCCACTTTTTTTTCAGAGGCTCTGAAAGATTTTGATATCCCTTCTGCATGAATGTAATTTTTTTCAATGTGCATATAAAGTTGATGTTACACAGTAGGACTTGCATTTGTTAAAGCAAGCTATGTACAATATATATCACAATCTTTTTCCCAGTAGGCTGAAATACATAGAGGTAGATATGTACACAAACCTGCTTGCAGCTATTTCAGCCCACAGACAGTTCAGATCCTTTGTTGGTCTGTAAGAATCCATAAGTTTTATGAGTTTGGGCACATGCACAGAGTCTTGTTCATCAAGTCCTAAAACTGTGCATTGCCAGCAGAGGCAAAGAGGCAAAAGATCACTCTATGCTTGGCTGATTTTTTAAAATACTTTCAGATGTGCTTGGCCTGAGGTAGACTCAATGCTTTAGGCTAACAGGACTTTCTGTTTGACTCTGTATATGGAAGATCTCCTAAGGAAAGGTCATCCTGAAAAGAAGCTTCAACTAGTGACCTCACAGATGCTCCCAGCTTCACTTGCCTAGCTGTTTTAGTACAAGTCACTAAGAGTCTTTGTCAATTTGTTGACAATTTTAATTACAGCAAGACTTGATTATAACTACTTTGCAGACTCTATTCAGTGTTTTTCTTCATTAACATCTTATTAGCAGTATAATTGCAGGCTGGAGTGAACTCACTGTGCCTTTTACCTTCTTCAAAACTTCATTCAAAATGTGAGGATTACTTCCAGTTCAGTCCTGTGAAGCTGAAGGAGATACACTCCTTCAAACATTTCATCAACCTGATGTTAAAGCAACAAAACCTGAGCAAACACATTTTGAACTATCAAGATGATTCAAGAATCATACCCAAGAAAGTATTGCACTGACTTAAAGAATATTAACTTTCCCAGCACTTTAGCAACTGTATTTGTAGTCACAAAAGGGACTGAGTTATCTGTTTCCTAGATGATGACACAATTCTAATTTTTTCTGCTTCAAAAGAATTTGTTTGTTAAGAGGGCGAGAGGACAGAGCCTCAAGCTGTCAGGGGAGGTTCAGGTTGGGCATCAGGAAGGATTTCTGCACTGAAATTGTGGTCAGACAGAAATCCTACAAGAAGGATTTCAAGGGAGGTGGTGCAGCCACCACCCCAGGAGTGTTCAAGAAAAGACTGGACGTGGCTTTGAAATCAAAAAGTTAATTTCCTTCTCTGAAAACTTATAATAATAATATAAAATAAAAAAATTCTTTGGGCCAGTCAACTCCTTTTTTTCCTCCATTTAAGGCAAATTGCTTCTCTCTTAATGACAATTTGTATTGCCATTTCATCCTCTCAGCATGCCCGTTTTTCTTCAAAACTACATTGGAGGCTTGTTCTGAGCACACAGGACAGATGGTGAATGTCACCACCACCTTGTAGTCCTGGTGTGCAATCACCATGGTGGAAACATCTTCTCTCCCAGTTTCAGGAGGTGCCTGAAGGATGTATTTCTTTAGAGTCTATCAGCCACAGGGAAGGGAGAGAACAAAACTAGTGGATCTCCCCTGCCACAGTTTCCATGAGAGGAGATGCAGACCCACCTAGATGTGTACCCAGATGCTGTCATAAGAATTCACTCTGCTTGACCGGCAGAGAGATAGTGTGATGACAACAATTTAATGACCAATAGGGAAGCTATAACCTATGATTTTTCTGTTCAAGTATAAAGAGTAGATAGAGCCAAGCAACATTGTCCCTGTTCCCTCATTTTTTTTCTACCACTTTGTCTACTGAGATCTTCTAGTCCTCTACCAAGTCAGATTCTGGATGAGGATATTTATTTATCATATATTAGTTAAGTATATGCCTACATAGCTGCACTTAAGGTCAGTTCTTAGCAATTTAATTACAAAAGTATGTTAATCACATTTAGGCAAGCTCTTCCAAGCTTTTTTTTTTTTTTTTCCCCCCTTCAATCATTTTTCCTCGGTGTTCAAAATTAATTAGTGCTAGCTAAAATAAAAAAGTTACCAGATTGACACCACAGAGTGTGTTATTCTTCCTCTATTCATTGAACAGGCAGAGTGTGAGCAAGACAAATTTTTTCATCCAGGTGTTCTTTGTTACTGGCATTATTCTTAGAAGTTTATGTGTAAGTATATATTTAATATGTACAAACTTCAAGACCACCAGATATTATGATGCTTGTTCACATTGTTCTCAGATTCAGGAATATGAATACCTACATTCCCCCTAACAAATCATGAAACATATTGAATATTTTAAGAATGTGCATGACTAACCCTTTCCTGGTTTTCTCTAGTTGATTTAGTCTTGTTTTTCTTGAGGAATCTTCTCATGCTCTGTTCATAAACTTATTTCTGTAGCCACAGACACTAAAAGTTACTTAGAAAAAGACAGGCATATAATGAGACATTTTCCAAAACACATACCTCCAGAAAGTAGGCACTTAAAGAGAAAAAAATTATCAAGAGAAATTAAATTAAATCATGGGGAGTTCACAATCCAGTTTGCAGAGTACAGCTATGGGAGCTTCACCTAGTAATTCATGTACAGCACCCAATAAACATGCCTCCTAAGACAAATGTCTTACCCTGACTGAACAGCAGGTTTGCCCACAGATAAATCCGCAGGAACCTCTAGCCCTGATTCACATCCATGTGGGCTGGGGGTATCAGACCTTCCAGATCACTGACATTTTTCACAGCTACAGGGATTCTTACTGAGGTTGCCAGTCCAGAAAAGTCATTTTTTGCTTCCTTTTGGGGTGCCATTCCCTCTAGAAAGACAGACATTTGCAGGTGTGGTTTTTTGGGGGTTTTTTGGTGGTTTTTTTTTATGTTGGTATGCTTTTTAAAGAGGAAATCTCTCAGCAAGATAGCTCTGTTTTATGTATCTTGCTTGTTAATTTGCAGATGTTTGAATCAGACTTTTTCTGGTTTTGTTTTTTGGTTTTGGTTTTTTTGTTTTTGTTTTGTTTGGTTTTTTGTTGTTGTTGTTGTTTTGCTCTGGATAAGAAGGATGTAAAATATTAGTGAAAATCCATTTATAAACTCTTCCTCTCTTCTCCCTAGAGAGCTGCTCTAAGTCTTTTCCTCCACTACAGAGCAGTGTGTGTGAAGGTGACAAAACACCACTTTTAAGCCTGCCCTCCAGGGTCCTTTTGTCCTCCATGTTCAAATAATAAAAATACAGAAGGAGGAAAAAAGAAAGAAGAAAATCAAAGATTAATAAGAAAAAAATCTAACAAAACAAACAAACCAGAGCACTTCGAAAACAATTTCTAAAAAGCCTTTTAATTGTGTAAGGAGCTTCTGTTTCAGATAAGCTGTTTTGACACAAATGCACTGCAAAGTCAGATACCTTTTAAGCAGGAAGCTTCCCACCTTTCTTAAGTAGATAAATTGTTCTGGTCAACATTGTCCCTCCTGACAATCATTTGGGCAACAAAATAACTGACCAACACCCAGATTTATATTTTCCATATTTTTTTAAAATCTGACCAGTTATTAGTTTCCCCTTAGATAATAACAATATTATGAATAGCCTTAATATATATTCCACACAATGATTTTAGTTCTGAATAAAATAGCAAAGGAAAAAAATAAAAAAAAAATAAAAAACAAAGAAAAAACAAGGCAATGAAAGGAAGGACAAAATACCCTAGCTGCTATCAAGTCTCAAGCTATGACTGTGTGCTCTGTATTTGAAACTTCATCAAAAAGCAACAGGCACAGATTGGGTAGGAGGGGGAGGGAGGCAAGGAGAAAAGATATATAAGCTATAAGAAATATCAAAGGACACCTTTGTTGGTGGAATATTTTTCATTATATCTTGACATTACAGAAGGCAGGATGGTGATCAGTAAAAATGAGTACAAGTATGAAACAAATAGAAAAGTCAATGAACACATAGAATGCATCAGGTATATTCAATAGATCATCAGCAAAGGAAATCAGCCCAGAGTATTTTTAACTCTCTGTCAGTCCATTTATGTTTATATCTATTTATCCAAACATTATTCAACCAGAACAGGAAGGTCAAGAAGCCCAACAGATTTAAAAGGAAATCTGATGAATGTACAGGGGTGTGATAGTCACGTGTGTATTTGTCAGCAGTGGTGGACAGATGAACCCAATGAACTGGTTGGTCACTTCATATCCTTTTGTCTCTCTTTCCCGTGGTACATACAAGAACTTGAGAAATGCTAGGAATCACTAAACTCATTCTGTTTGAGAGATCTAAATGCCTGTGTCTATATCAGGATGTAGCATCCAACCGCTTCTAGCAATAATGAGTTTCTTAGACTGTAGGCCCTTAAATAATGAAATACACCATTGAATATAGAGTTAACCAAAGGGATAAAATGACAGTGATTTCCCGAATGTCTCAAAAATTGTTTTAAAAGAGGAGGATAAAATTAAGTTTGCAACTTGTGGGAAAGCAGCTGTGAAAACAAGTCTGTACCCTAAATGAAAGTACTCAGATCCCCATAATAAATATTGATTTTTTTTTTTGTTTTATTTTGTTTTAGATTAGCTATTTCAAATTGTGAAATGCTTCATTAGAAATCTTCCTGTTTAGTCTGTTTTTGTATTTGTGCAACAGACAGCATAATAAATGGAGTAGGGTCTTAACCAGCAAAAAAAAGAGGTGAATAAAGTCTCTTGAGATAACCATTCATTTCTGAAAACCATTCAGAATGATGAATGTCTGTGAAATGCACTGTAAGGGGAAAATTGCTCATCTAATCTCCACCTTCTTGTTGATGGTGACAATGAAGAGTTAGTAGGGAAAATTGAAATTCATGGAGAACTTGAAAGCCTTTTCAAGATTCTTCAAATGTTTGCTACAATTCTTTGAGTTAGTCTTTGCCTTCTGCTACCCAACTGGTTAAAAGAGAAAAAAAAAGGTGATTATCTTATTTTCTAAAGACTAAGAAAATGTCCTGTTCTTATGAATGATGAGAACATATATAAGTATAATCTGCAGTTAATATTATATAAATTCAGGTCAGTGACAAGATAGAGTCCATGACTTAATGAAGTGTCTTTACCTGTTTCTCTCTTGCCCTTATTAACCACTGATTACTGTGGGTTTGAATTTTCTATTACAGATTTCCTGGGTCAGTTAAATCCATATTTCCTGTGCAGGAGCTGAGAAGAGTTTGAACCATTCTCCATGTCCTCTTCTTCCCCTGTACTTAACATCTCTTGCCTGGAAAGCTTTAATTTCCTTGATTCCCAATTGGTATCTGAGATGGAGCAGAACAACATGACTTCAGGGACCATCAGTCAGTCCTGGTTAAAGTTGCAGCCCTGACATGACAGGCCTGGAGGATTTTTTAATTTTTTTTCCTCTTAGTTTACCATGCTGAGTATGACTCAATATTTTCTGCTTATGGTTCATCCTTGTCCTCCTGCCACACAAGGGAGCTTTCACTACCCATCCATCTCTAAAAAAGTACTTGCAAACAGAAAAGCATCAGGATGCAGGTGACCTGATGATTGCCAAACTGTGGTGTGGCTGTGCCCTGCAAGAACTCCAACAAGAGACACTTCACAAATGGGGTTGGGTGTGATAATTGTCATAGATTTCCAGCACCAAGGATTGAACCAGGTGCCATCCAGCCTGAGATGAAGGTGTCTTCAACAGCTGGAGCAAAATAAGCTGTCACTTGATATGATGAGGGCTACAGAATAATGGCTGCACAGTGGGAAATTCTACTATATATAAACCAGTCCATGAGGAAACAAAACAATTTGACTGCTTCGATAAATAATGAAAAATTATTTTCTTCCCAAAGTTTCCCAAATATATTTAGCTAAGATATTATTAATAATTTAATCATGTCTCCCATCTCTCTCCGGGCTTAGATCATTTGGAGAGTCTGACACTTCCAGACACAAAACATGATCACCTTATCTTTAAACAAACAACCCTTTAACATGGATAAAAATCTTTGCTCTTTTCACTTTCTTGTGAATGAGTAGTGGCAAATTCATATATTTCTTTAAAACTCTGGATTACTCCAGCTTCAATCTAGTGACTTGTACCATTTTAATATAATATATTAAGGTCTCCTCAGCTAACTCAATAATGTCTGTAAAGAGAAGCTTCATTGATCATATCTGAACTGTGTGAGAACAAAACACAAAACAAACTACTCTATACCTTTGCCAACACATGGACACACACATAGCAGACCTTGCTCAGGAGAGAGAAAAGAATTTAACAAGAGTAAATGCAGGCATCTCTTCAGAGATGAGAGTCCACATATCCTATGCCAAAATCCCTGTGTGTTCACAGGGGTTATCAGTGTGCCCTCCTGGCTATCACACAAACTTGGTTGTGTACAGAATATGAATTACTGATCCTTGGATTTCTACATGCAGGAAACATTGGTGAAGAATTGGTGCAGATCATCTGGTTATACTTGTATGGTTGTCTTATAGCTCTTTTTGAATTTATGTTGATTGCTTCTTCTGCCTTCAGACTTCAGACAGGTGTATCTCTAGGGATGCATGCTGCCCTAAATTAATCCAGGAATAAGTTTTGTGGACTTGACAGTGCTAGGTTAAAGGTTTGACTCGATGACCTTAATGTTTTTTTTCAACCTAACTGATTTTGTGATTCTATGATTCTAAGACAGGACAAATTGTGCTTCAGGCAGGGGAACAGTCAGAATAGTGTGTTGATCAGCAAATCATTTAGACTTGACTGTCCATTTTTTAGCCTTTAATTCTTCTGTTTTCCTGAACTTTTTCTCTTCCTAAATCACCTAATTCCTCAGCATCCCATAATGGGTCTGGTGCAATCCCAAAGTACTTTTCTTCTGCACTCTTTATCACATCCCACACTCTGGTCTCTGTCTGGAAGGTGATCCCAGGAGCTGTTCCTGATGCCTTGTGGTGCTGGGTGTCACACCTGCATAGTGGGGTAAAGGCTTTATTGGACAGTTTGGGTCAGAGAAGACAAGGAATTTATTTACAGGAAGTCCTTGATTTGGTTTCCTGTACCCTGGTGGCTCTCTGGGCTAGTGGGCTTGGGTATAATGGGTTTATGGACTCTGGGATAGGCATGAAGTAACCTGGCAGTGCACTGAGCTCCAGCTGCTGTGTTCTCTAGCTGCTACTGTGTGATGGTCTGAAAATAAGCTTTTGTCATAAAACCTAACAATAAGAGCTAAACTTAAGCATAATTGAATTTGTCCAAGCATTGAGTCTAGTTCCAGGTGTGTGTAAGATCTGATTTTTTCCTTCTAATTTTTCAACTCAGATAACAAGGTTCATTATTACATGAATAAAACTGGAAACAAAGCCACTATGTCTTGGGTTGATTTATTTTTTATTTGTTTGCGGGGTATTTTGTTTCATTTTGTTTTGTGTTGGTGCATTTTTTCAGGTTTTTTCATTTATTTGTTTTTGTGGATTTTTTCCTTGAATGAAAAGTTGTTCTGTTTTGGAAAAGATTAAATGTCTCCATGCTTTGGTAAAACTATGGCAGAATTTGGTAACCACCAAAACATTCCCCTCACTATGATGATGTATCTTCTTCTGGACAACAAAGGCTTCCCCCATACGGCAAGACCAAATATATTTGAAAATATCAATTTGTACAGGTTATGTGGCACTATATTTCTGCTCCTAGATACCTTGACCATTTTCTTTTTCTGATGAGAATGATTCGATTTGGACCTGGGATGCATTCTAGTTTTTGTTATTGGAACTACAGTAAAGTTAGTTTGGATTTATTCTCCAAAGAAGAAAATTATTTGTCAATTTTAAACCACTGTGGAAAAATACAAAGTATCTGGTTGAATTCAGGCTGAACTAGACCCAAAACTGGGTGATACACCCTGTCCAACAGAATGGATTAAATAAATCTAAGGCAACTTTTGAATACTGAGTGGATATAGAGCTGGAAATGAAAGGGCATAGCACCTCTTGGCATGGATAGGGACAAGGAATGAGGTAGATGAAGGCCACTAGAGTTTTAGGATAAATAAAGAAGATAAATTATAGGGGATCTGAGCAGCAAAAAGTTAGAAGAGGGGGGAGAAGAAACAGAAGAGGCCTTACCCCCTGCCCCTCACCCCACCCAAAATTATATATATATATATATATATATATATAATATCTTCAAGGACATGGAGTATATGAATATACTGCCATTTCTACTTGTGTCTGAATTTGTGCTGGATTCGTTGTGGGTCTATTCTTCAAATATATTTTCTGACCCTCAGCTGTCTACTTATGCTCATGCCACACCTGACAAAGTAGGAAATTGGCATTATTCCTGTTGCTTTTGGGTTTTTTTCAGCTTAAAATATTTACATGGATGTCATGAGAAGGCAAAGGGTAAGAAATATCAATGGTTCAAGGCCTTAAGAATCTCTGCTTCATTTTGTTCAAAATGGTGTCTATATCCTGGTGTTTAGAAAGAACTGAGAAACTCAAATAAAATCCCATTCTTAGCTGTTTCAGAAGGTCATATGGATCTAAAAGTCAAGATGCTGACCTGTTTTGGAGATCACAATTGTATCTTATGTGTGCTGCCAGTGGAGATTTGAACTCCTCAGGTGTAGTTGGTAATGGTTTCTTCCTCATTTTCTGGTGCCTGGATTCAGGAGCTGGGGTCTGATTTGTGATGGTGTGTGGTGGATCAGAGCAGTTGATGAGTAAAGAGAGATTGTGCTCTCAGCATGCAAAATGTTACATGAGGAGAGAAAGTCCTGGGTGAAAAAGTTATTCAGTTCAACTTTAAGCACCAAATACATCCCTGTACCCTCAAGAGCTGGCGCAGAATTGTTCTCTGGAGAAGACTCTGTCCTTCCATGGGTTATTGATGGATGAGGATGCACCGGCTTGTTAGCTCTGCTGCAGGGAGCTGGGTGAGTGGCACCTTCTTGCTTACAGTGTGGATGTGCCACAGGAATGATTCAGCTCTTGTTACAGGGACCACCAGATTACCCATAGGGCTGATCATATCTCTCTGCTTGAAACAGGGTTTAAAGACTGTGTGCCAGATAAGAGTGGGGTCACAGGCACTGGGATGCACCCGCAGTGCAGGGGGCTCTACCTGAACTAGTCAAAGTCTCTTTATAGTCAAGGGAGAGAAGTAATTCTCCTTAGGGGGTGATTCATTTCACTCTAAAACACACATTTAAAATGGGTCACCTCTTAAAACGCCTCTTTCTTCCCCCTGTTTGGAGGGGAAGCCTGGAGCAGCTAGCTGAGATATAAACATTTTTATGTGTGGGATCTTTGCAAGGAGGTGAGGTGAATCCCATGGTTGGTAATCAACAGTGGGAAAGCACATATAGGATCATTATGTACAAAATGAGGCCCATTCAACCTGAGTGTTGAATGAGGCAGGACACCCATGGAGTGAACAACATGTCTTCATGTAATTAAAAGTGCCTTCATAATTGACAGAGACAATCAGAGAAAAGGCAAGTATCACTAGCAATCTTATTTCTGATGTTTACCAGTGCTTGAGTGCTTGACCTTATAAATTCCATAAGCAGCATCCATGAACACATATATATGTATGTAAATAATGCAAATATATAAAATTTTTGTTTAGATTTTTCTCTGCATTTATAAAACCAGATCCTTCACTAATGTGAATAAGGGTAATTCTGTTTTCTTCTGTACATTTATGACAATTTCTTCTAACTGAAGGTCCAGCCTGGTTTGTGCTATATGTCTTCTTATTTTAAGTTCCACAGACACATAAAGTGAATCAATATTTCTGCAGTTATGCTGACGCACCTCCACTTATAATTGCTGACAAGATCCAAAGCTAAGTGGCAGCCTCCCAGTGAACGAGATAGTTTTTCTTTTTCTTTTGCTGAAGCTTGTCTTACTTGTTTCACTTAAAGATAAGTTCATACTGAGTATAGTAAAACCAACTCTCACTTGTGTTGGAAATCTTACCAACTATAAACAGTGCAGCTTCTGGATGGGAGATATTGTGGTTAATACTAGCTTGAGATGAAGGAAAGAAGGAATTTTCTTGCCAAAAGACTAAGAGAGTTGGACACCATTATGAAACAACTGCTTGGTACATCTGTCTTGATGAGTTTTAGAAATAAAAAACTGGAAGATCTTCAAAGCCCGCAAAACTGAAGGAATGTTATTTAATGCTTCCAAGCAGCCCTGGGCAGAAAATAGAGTTTGGCACTTAAATGTTTTCCTGGAGGACATTGTGGGATATATTTTACATGTTAGTTTTCAAAGTCATGAATCTCATGGACCTAGGGACAGACTATTCAGTCCCTAGCTGTCATTTGACTTCTGCACACAGAGGACTACACAGTACCAATTTACACCACTTTCTGGTTGGCTTCATTTAATATATACTCGTACTCTGGAATGCGACAGGGAATCAGCCTTAGTCTAAAAGAGGGGCACTAACCTGCCCTGTAGCTACACATTGTGGTTTTACAGTCCCACTCTTAATCTTGTCTCTAGTGTTTTTTATAGGAAGAGGGTTACTCATTTTATCCCAAAGTCCAAACATTATCATTGCTTAAGGGTGTTCCACAAACAAATTAATGCTCGAGATTTCTTTGAAAGCTTCTGGCTGTAGAAAAGTAAAAGCTCCAACAGAACTGGGTCATGCCACTGGTAATAGACACATCCTGACTTTGTATGGTTGAATATCTCTCTGACGGTAGGTGGAGGAGACAGGGAGAACTGTCTCTCATGACCTAGAGGTGGTTCCTATTAAAGGGATAATAATCGACAATATTGCTATAAACTAGATTAAGTTCTGAATTAATGACTAATTCCCGCTGAAATGCCAATCTTACACTTCTAACCACAAGGCAGTACTAATCATGGTTGGAGGAACGTTTACTCAGCTTGGAGGAATAGGGAATGCAAGAGGAGTATTCACTATCTCCAATTTGAGTAGGAAAGGAGAGTAAAATGTTTAACAGTACTTGAAATACACTGTCATCTGTCACGAGCAGTGCTTGTAGAAAACAGCAGCAAGATCTTGTGGAAATGACAAGTAACTTCACCTTGCCTCTTCCCTCATGTGAGACAGAACTTTGAATGACAAATCCCTTATAACCCTGCCTGACCATGCTTACCCACTGAGATATTTCAATGAGTTCAGACTAGAGAGCTTCCTGTTGAAGAATCATGTGATTTTGTCCACTGGCACCACTTCTGCTATAACAGGAAATTAAATTCCCCCAAACATGACTTCTAAATGCAATTCAACGTACTGCTGGTCAGAGTCTGTGCTAGTACAAAATATAAGGCAAAAACTCTCCCAGATCCTTGGTCTAGTGTCAATTTACTTCAAACTACCAGCTTATTTCTTAAAATCAAACTGTTCTTTCAGTGTATCTTTGCATTGTTCTCTGAATAATTCTACAAGTCCTCTATGATAATTTAAAAAGCCCTAAAATTTTAAAAACAAACAACAAAAAACCAGCAATCAAATAACTCCCCCCACCACAAAAGCAACAACAAAAAAATCCCACTAACAAACCAATAAAAAAATCCTCAAAACCCAACAAATAAACAAACAAACACAGCATAAACTCCCCACACCGTTTTCTTTCCCAGGGCCACTTTTTTTCTCACTTCCCCATTACCCCAAACAAAAACAAATTTTATTGACTTTGATGTGAAGCTTTAAACCCCTTTAGAGTCTGCTGGGAAACTTTCTGCTGTGCTGGGAAAGTGCTGGAAATTAATGAGGAATTCTAAGCTCAGTTTTGTTAAAAATGGTAACACCTATGTCTGTCTTATTCTGTGAAAGAATTGGAAAACAGGAAGTGTAGAAGCTTTTGTAATAGAGGTTCTAATAGATCTGTGTTTTTCCATCTGAACTTTTCCTTCTCCGATGAGCAGTAGATTATTTAGAGAAAGTGTCAAAAAATCCACAGCAGTAAGGCAGGGAATGAAAAGTTCCCTAACAGCCTTCAGAGTTTAAGTTTAAAAAGGATAGTCTGACCATTTGCTCTTCTTTCCACTTTCATTCTTGCCAGAATTGCTGCCAGTGTGTATCTGTGGTATCTCATTAATGGAAATGAAAAATGACTAGTTTTGATCCCAGTAAGGTCCAGTAAGGTGCAGGGGAAAACCATTCATCTGGTTGAATTAACTCAGGAATTCAAGTTACACCTTTTGACTATAAAATCCAAAACTATCTTTTGCTCTGAATATAGAGTTCTTAACAAAGCAGAGTCTGGGTGAGTGAGGACAGGAAAAAATAAGCTTCACACTGCCTGTTTTGAAAGTGACAGGTTAAATCCTCAAAGATGCTGCACACCTACAACTCCCATTTAGGTCTCCATAGCAAAAAAGTTATCCTACTAAATGCTTAGCTTCTTCCACTTTCCAGGATTTGGACCTTTCCTCCTATTTTAGAGAAATCTGTGTTGCTCATGCCAGCTTGAATTCTGCTGAAAGGAAGGAATGTTCTGTTTAAGCCTCAAGGCCTGGATGAGAGATTCTTTTTTTTTTGTGACTCAGTGCATGCAAAGCAAGGATGATAATACCTGTGAGGTGTGAGGATGGGGTAAAAAAAAATTATGAAAATGGGATCAGTACACACTCAGATCCCTTTTGTTTGTCTAATCTTGTTTATCATATGCATCTTTGTAGGTTTTTTGCTACATCCAGTCTAATATGCACCTATCACATGTTTTGGTTTTGGGTTTGTTTTATTTTTTCCCCATTGGGAGATTTTGCATCAACCATAGTGTTGGATACATCTCGGTGTTAAGGGTTTCATTGAAATTCTCTTTCTGTGAATTCTTATTCCCTTATCTGGGATAGGATTTGCCAAGAAGGACTTCTCTGAAGTACTTATAAGTGATTCACTCTCACATTCTCTATCAGCAGTTTATCCAGTTTCCAGAAATGTTGGGCAGAGAAGTGGAACCATGAAAATTACCTCGTGGACAATTTGTTGCTGTAGCTGTTGTTATTTTTGCCTAAGATTCTATTAGAGTTAAATATGCTATGACAGCTGGAGGTATAATCTTTTGGATAGGAACTGCCAGATTTGAATATAACTATTGTAAAAAGAGAGATGAAAATACAAATCTGAGGGTTAAATCTCTGATGGTGAATCTTATTTCAGTGGCTGAATGCACCATAGTAGCCCTGTTTCACTTTTCTTGTTAATCAAAAAACAAACACACAAAAAAAAATGGTGATGGGGAGCTGAATGCTGAAATAATTGCCTAATAAAGTAAAAATAAAAAAGAAAAGGGAAAAATCTCCCAAGTTCCTATTATAATTACAAGTTTAAAACAGTGTCAGGATTTCGTCAGGGCAACCAAATATGAAATTCCAGTTTTGGACTGATATGCTAATGTGAGAATCTCATAATTAAAGGGAACTTGCTATTCTTAAATTCTACATGTTCAATTAATAAGGTTCATCATGGAATCTACAGCCTCTTCTTAATTTATAAAATGTTTTCACCGATGAAACTCCAGTAGTTATTCAGGTCTTTCCACAAAAATTTAAAGCAGAGAATAGAGTATCAGCATCCCATACTTTTCAAGGAATTTTCATAACATTTTTTTTAAATAGCCACTCCTGCTCAGCACTGTCATTAAATGTGATTGAACGAAAAAAAAAAAAAAAAAAAAAAAAAAAAAAAAAAAAAAAGAAGAGAAAAAATGATATTTTTTCTCCCTCCTCTTCTCCTTAAGAATCTGAATAGATTGCAGGGGTAATTTACCTGCTCTATTTCTTCATGACAGGGCAAGGGCTCTTTAAACCCTCCTGCTTCTGGAAAAAAAAGGAAAATTAAGCAATGGATAAATTAAAACAACATAAAGCAAATTACCCAAATAGTGAAAGATTTTTTTTTATATTACACTTACAAAAAAGCAGATTAGAAAGGTATCTGAAGAATAGAAATTATCATTTTTTTATATGATGATATATCAGAGTAGGATGTCTGAGATCCTTAAATATAATTAGTTTTAGTGAAGTCAATTGAACTATTAAGATAACCCTTGTAGTTCAGGTAGTTGAAAATATATACTGCAGTAGTTTGTTAGAACAAGTCGTGTATGTCCAATTACTCTGCCTTTCATGTGAAAATAAGGATAATAATTTTACCATAATCTTATTTTAAGGATAAAATCTCTTAAAGTCCAGATGCCATGTTGATAAGATAATCACATCTGCATTGTATTTGTGACTTTCTTTTCACTTGATGATGTCCTATTTGATTTTGTTATTCCATTTAAAGCGGAATATTTCCAAAACAATCAGCATTGTCTCATTTATGTTTCTTTTTGACATTCTCAAATTTAAGTGTTCCACTTTATTTTCATTGTAAAATCCCTGCTCTTGCATCATGTTCCAAATATAAAGACTGGTAAATTCTGAGGTTCAAAAGTTCTGCTTTTAAATGTAGTACTTTAGGTTAGCAATCAGAGACTATTTTGAAAATGTGGTGCCTACAGTACATATGAATATGCTAATCAGCTAAACTTAATAGTTCTCATTTGTATTAATGCAAATTAGGTGGCTGTACTTTCCACCAAATATTTTCCTCAGTATTTATTAGAGAAATCAAAATCTCTTTCCACCCATAATAAGTCCTAATATTTCATCTTTATATTTTAAAGGGTATGTTTTATTTTAGCTTAATCTAATTTCATTGAACAAAATTGCATCTAAAGGCAATATAAAGTCACAATTTGTTCCATGTCAAATAATAAAAATGGACTTTTAATTTTACATGAATTTGGCCTTTTGGTTTGTGCATTTCAATTAAACCTCTCTTATAATCCAAATGGTAGAACATCCTTTGTGCTCATTTGGTCTTGTAGACTGGCATCCAGATGTACTCCTGGTGCCTCCTTCCCTGTAGTCTTCATCCTTTCTCAACTCTCAGGCTCAATTTACCCCTTTGAAGAAAGATTGGGCTTTTTCTGCTTACCCAAACAAGTCTTGCACTAGCTGGAAATGAAGCCACGTGTGGTAGGATGTGTCCAGCTTTCAAAAGGGAGTAAGGATTGGCAAACATTCATAACAATCTGGGCTTGCTCGGGCCTGTGGACCCTGAATCTGGAGCTGTTACTGCTTCAAATTTCCTTATTGAACACCAGGAGAGCCCTAGAATTTAGGTGAATCCCAAAGAGAAAATCTGTAAGAGCTGTGTAGAAAAACCACCTCTGTTTTTCTTCACAGTAACGTGCAAGACCATGCTGAAGTCTCTTATGATCTTTGTCCATATAAATTTGTTATTAATAGCAAAAATATTTTTGGTGTTAGCAACTTTCTCTTTTCCACGTGAAAAGTATAGGATTGCTCCTTACTGTATCATCCTTTGGAATTACATTAATTTTATTTCAGGATCACATTCTCTTCTGAAGTAGAAAAACAAAAGGAACTCGCCATTAATATTCAGAATGTTTCCAGTGTGACAACGACCTCCATGATGAAGGGAAAGATCTGAGTTGAATCTAACTGTTCCCACCCTCAACAGAGATGAGATAGAGCTTTGATGGCACACCATTACTATACTTTCCAAAATCTCCCCATCCTCATGTGTGACTTATCTAATAGTCACACATCTATCTAATAGGACCAGCTATTCTTTGGTTTTTACTCAGTCCCTAATTGCACAGTGGAACCCCATACCTGATTTGTCCATGCACACTGCTGTAATTAAGATGATTAATAACATATATTCTGCAGAAAAATAGCTGAGAGCTGCTTCCAAGGCTTGGAGCCTTGAACTTCTTTTGCAACTTTAAGTGTAGCTTTAGGCTTGATGGTTTAAGAACAACTGGTTCTGTGTTCAGTATAACTAATGAAGCCTGATTTTCGCTGGCATTGTGTCTGGTGGCCAGAACTGGTGGTCAGGGAAGGTACAAACCCTGATCTTGGGGCTGAGGTGTTCAAAACCACATTCCTTCTCTGTGAGCTCTTTTGTGCCTAATGAGAGTGGGCTCATGCTGCACCCTGTCTCTAGTGGCCACGCTCATAGAATGTTTCTCTGCCACTCAGATGCTTCTTTCCGACACTCGTAGTAATTTAATGCCCTTGACACTTCCAACCCTCAGCTAAATTTGATTGAAATGAGCTAATCAGTCTGTAAAGTGAGACAGACAGACAAATAGGTAGAGATGTGTGTGCTCTTTGACCATGATAAGCCTCATTTCCTTCAGAAACTTGGCTGAAGGAATAAAATCCATGATGCTTTTGGTTTAATTTTGGTTTTCCTTTTTTTTTTTTTTTTTTTCCTCCCAGGCAAGCTAACCTCAGCCCTAAGAGCAGAGCAACCCTGACAGTCGGAGTTCAGGGAAAAAGAAAGGGGAAAGCTATTCCAGCGGGGGAAAAATAAAGGAAAGGTTTTTTGTTGGTTTTTGTTGGTTTTTTTTGTTTGTTTGTTTTTTGGTTTTTTTGGTTTTTTTGGTTTTTTTTTAACTGCTGTAGAAATCAAACACCAGATCTGTAATGGAAAAAGAATTTTTTTTAATTTTTTTTTTTTTTTAAGGAGAAGGAGAAGATGGGAAGAGGAGGAGGGGAAAAAAAGAGCTAAGCGACTGTCAGATCAGCTCAGGATCTCCATTAGAATGCAGAGTGCTCCAGAGTAATTACAAAACAGCTGTAATGGAAAATTGGTAGTCAAACCCATTTTCCACCAACTAGAACGGTGAATGGGCTCCATTATGTTCCTAATTCTCATTAACTTAATTTGCATAGGAAACAATGAAGGAATACCTAATGAGTTAGACTCAGCTAGCATCAGATCGATACCCCTGTGAACAGGGGTTCGACCCACAATTACAGGACATGTGGCAAAGCCAGAATGTTTCTCCTCTTACATAGGGGAGATGGAAAGGTTGGCCTCGCTGTTGTTATTTATTTAAAGGCTGGAAATGTGGCGCCTACAGGGGCGGGAATTTGTTGCTGTTTGGGGGTGGGTGGGAGGGAGGGCTAGTTTTTTCTTCCTCCTCACTTTGTTCTGTGGCTTTTAGGAAGAAATTTATCATTTGACTTGCACTGCTTCTTTAAAGAAGGAGATTTTTTGAAGTGATCTTTTTAGCCCAAGGTTCAGCAGCTGTGATGTGCTGGTGCTGTACACTGAGGCTGCAGCCAGCACACCCGCTGCCTGTGCTCTGGGCCAGCTAAAACCTGGACAAACACGCGTCGTGTGTCCTCACCCCAGACTTTGAGCCCAGCCAAAAGGCAGAGCCGGCTCACCTGGGCTCAGCTCTGTGCAAACACAATCACACGGTATTAGAGGACCAGCAGATGTAAACACTGCTGGCGCAGGGTGCGTGTGTGTCCCTTGGCAGTGTAATCCCGGGAAGGTCTCTGCTCAGTTCCAGCTCTTGGCAGCGTGGCCGTGTTTGCAGTCTTGGCCATGTGCATTCAGCTCTCTGGCCTTTAACTCCTGCGTGTGGGACAAGCAAATCCCTGCCCTGGTTTAGACCCTACACTGTGTGGGAGAGGCTCTGGACAATCCAAAAATTGAGGTAATCTGAATGAGGAATATTTACTCTCACAAGACTGTGAGCAAGGTGGGATGCTGCCGCTTCTGTACATTGAGACAATTTTTCTGTTTTTCCTGATTTGTCAGTCCTAGACACAGTAGCTAGATCATGCTTATAGATATCAGTACAGTAACTGGAAGAGGTTGAATTTCTCCCAATGGTTTCATAGCTTAATTTAGTATGTATTGTTCTTTCTGAGTGAAATTTCCCTTGTGAAGAGGACTTTTGAGAAAAAAAAAAAAAAAAAAAAAAAAAAAAAAAAAGAGGAGAAATTCCAAAACCAGTATTATGTGAGTCCTCAAAAGAGTTTTAAATTAATGTTACCATATTTTTGTATGTACTGCAGCTGTGCAGTCCTCACAATGCCAGAGGGAACATGCTGTGGCAGATTCCGTAAGAAATGCATAAAAAGAAACAGTGCCTGCATTAACAACCTCAAAACTCACCCAGATCAGGAAAACAGAGGAAATTGTCCCATTCTCCTTTTCACAGTGACCAAAGTCACTGAATGATTCAGTGACAAGTCCAATGTCAGGCTTAACTTCAGGTTGCTGATTTATTACTATAACATCTTTCATGCATTGTATAAGCAAAAAATTATAGGATGCTTAGATTTTCGTGTCCCACCATGATAATTTTTCCATGTGATATAAGAAAAAGGAGGTGGCACCATGAAGGCCTCATGCTGTGAAGGCATGCCCTAGCTGTAGGAATCTCTAGCAGACATTGTGTTCATGGGTCATAAGGAAAACTTTGTGTTCATGTCATGACTGTAAGTAAAGTCTGGGTGTTGGAAAAGGCTTTTAGCTTAAAAATCATTGAATCTTAGAGTAGATGAGTGATTGTACAGTTATGAGATCTTCAGGAAATGGCATTAAGTGGGAACAACTGGGAAAGCATCTCCCTTGTGTAATAGGTTACATGACAGGGAAGGGTGACAGATTTGCTCTCAATGGGGTGAGGAGCATCTGCAGGATGCAGATGAGGTGACCAGTGGGTTCTGCCTCATTTCCCCATGGCAGGGGTCAGCAGGTGGCACTCACACACAGCCTCAGGAGGTGCCAATGCCACTGGAGTAGTGGCAAGTTTCTCTTTTTAGAAATGCTGCATCATTCTTAGATCTTTGCTGCAGTTCCTTTGTGGGAAGCTGTGGCAAACAGCTCAGGAAGGGATTTTTTTGTTTTGTTTTCTTTTTTTTTTTTTTTTTTTTTTTTTTTTTTCTCTGTCATAGCATTTCTGACTTAACACAGAATTGTGCTTTGGGAAGTGGTTTGAAGTCCCTGAAAACCGGATGGTCCAAACTTTCATTTTATAAGTTCTGATAAATAAATAGCATATATAATAGCAATACATTATCAAGCTGAACCCTTATATAGAGTCATGAATTCCTTCTTCAGCTGCAAGACTAAGATATGTGCAAAACCAAGATATCTGCCTGCAATAAGAAGTAGCACTGTTCAATGTTACTCAATCTCTTAAAAAAACTTCTTATTAATATTCTTTGAAAATGTTTATTAATGTCCAATTTCTCATCCATTTTAAAATTGAGAATCTTTGTCGAAATCAACAGTATTTTTTTCCCTATTGATGTGCTGGTTGTGTGTGATAATTATAAGTTTGTAGCTGGGTAAAGAGTGTACAACACTATTCTGGGCCTCTGGACACCAGAGGTTCATCTCCTGTGTAATTGACTCAGTGAGGGTACTTGGCCAAGTGACTTTGTCATTCTTTGCTCCCCTTCTCCTTTTCATTTGTTTTCCATCTTCTCTGTTCAGATGTCTCTGCTTCATGTTCTCACTCATCCTTTCTTTATCTGATTTCACCACAACAAATAGAAAAATAATCACAATAATTTAAAGTACATTATTCTGGGTTTTGACTCAGGACAAAAGCCTTTTGTCAAGCTTGAGACTGCCAGCTTTGGTTGGAAGGAACTCTAAGCTATCAGTGCATTTAAAGAATTTTTGGAAACCAATCTTTCTGAAAGACAAAACCTTGAATTCACCCTCCACTGGTTAAACGAAACTCAGGATCCATGGCTAGTAGTTGAGAATTTCATTCTGAATTATCGTTGCTTTATATGACTAGTTACATTTGTTTAATTAAAGTAACACATCTGTACAGTAAATAGCCTGTGATCGGGCAGTAACATAATACTGTACAAGCACAGCAGTAATTGGATAGCATAATGAAATGCATGGTGGATTTTTTTTTTAAGAAAATATAATGAGACTTCATCATTTTATACAAACAGGTAATTAGTTCTTAGAAATACGGGTAGAGTAAATTATCTGCAGATTTGAACTGTCAGCAAGTATTTTATATAGCCCAGCTAAAAAGGTAAAAATGTTCTGTTTTAAATCTCTTGAAATTCAAACCAAAATGAGGCCAATATGAAATTAAGGTACTCGTAAGAGCTGAAAGTATTCAGTTTTATTTCAGGCCATCTGCCATAATGCCTACCAAGCTTGTGGGGGGAACTTGTGTAGGTGACAGCACGTTTCCCACTGCCTGGCCAGCCATCTCCCATCGAGATCACCATGCATGAGATTCCTTTTCTTTAGACTTTTCAGATTAACTTTTTTTCAAGCCCATTCACCAAATTTGAAGACACTTCCAGTAAGTGGATGTTTCAAAATCAGGGGTTTGTGATAATAGGAATACGTGTACAACAAAGGTGCCAGGTTCTAGTCTGAAGATACAGTCAATGCAGATCTGCTTCTGGGCTAATATTGAATCTCTGTTCCTCACTTTTGGGAAATTAATGCTGTTCCCTTTTCGTGTCACGATCACATCCTGGTAGGGAAAGGTGAGGAGGAAGATAAAACACCTTGCATAGGTTAGGCAGGCAGGATCAGAAGTCAGGGGATGCAACTGCCGGCATTGTGTCCTGAAAACAATCCATCTTCCTGCTCAGACAGTCCTGATGTTTAATTGATACATTTCCGCCTTCCCCCTTGCTGTTAATATTTAAGCAGGTGAGCACAGCGGGCAATGGGCTGCTTGCAGTAGCCAGGTGGCCCTGCCAGCAACCTGCTGCACTGATCACCTCCCCTGAAATTTGCATTGCTTTTGTTCTCCTCTGAGTGTGCACCAACAGCCCCAGTTCAAGATGCAAACAAACAAACAAATCTCTAAACTTCCTCTGAAGGAAGCCTAACCCCCTTGAAGAAAGTTCCGCAGGGCCACCACTAAATTCTTTTATTCCTCTCTCTCTATATTTTTTTTCTCTCTCTGCCTTTTTGCTTGGCTTTCACTCTTGTTCTCAGCATTGCTTTCTTTCCCTTGTACTTTGATGTTTCTTTGGGGACTGTGAGGAAGAAAAGCAATAACAAAACAAAGCAAAACAACAACAGCAAAAATGGAAAAAAAAAACCAAACAACAAAACAAACACTAAGTCATTTATAGTTTGTATTCACATTAACTACACCTGCCAAAAAAATGGGGGAGTATGGAAAATGAAGGGAATATAACCCATAAATACAAAGGCAGGAAGACTGGTACAGGGAACCATTATCCTTCCCTAGGGTCTGTGCCCTGAGAACACAGCCTGCCAGTCATGCAGAGTGAAAGGTGCTCTGCCTGACTTACTGGATCATTTTCTCTTCCCCCATCCCACTCTGGCTCTTTTCCAGAGCAGCAACCAGGTTGCAGACAATTGATATATTTTCTCTTGTCTAAGGGGCAGTTGGTTCAGGTTAAGAGCCTCCAGCATCCCATGGTCACCTGCCTGGTGCAGAGTTAGATTAATGGAAGTAGTCTGTGGTTAGTGTTTGCCCAGTTATCACTGAAGTGATATTCTTCACAAATTCTTCATTGTACAACATTCAGGCCCATAAGAATCTGCCCTACACCAGTCTCCTTGCACTGTAGCTCAACAGCACAGACAGCCTGGACAGACTTGTGCTCAAGTTCTCTGCCAGAAATGGTTTCATTTTGTCAATTTGTTGGGTTTGTGGTTTTTTTTTTTTTTTTTTTTTTTTTTTAATATTGAAGGGGTTAAGAAGGTACCAAAGAGCTTATTTTATCTTTGTGCCATTCAAACCTCTTCTTTGGCAGCCTGGCTAAAATGAAAAGATTGTCCTGAGGCTTTCTCAGAACTTTGGACTTTCTCAGTTTATTCATGAACACCTCTCTGAGAAATTCTGGGCACAAATATAACATTTCCATGCATGAAACATTGTACTATCTTGAAGCTAGTACAGCCATCCACAGCCGAGGAGGTCTGAATTTAAATCACTATAAACACAGAGAGAAGCCAGACTGTGATCCAGCTGCTGAGATTACAGCAAACTTACAACTACCAACTTGGCTAAACTTGAAAGAGCATTTGTGTCCACAAATGGAAGAAGGTGGCAATCATTCAAGCAATCCAGAATTAGGCATCTGTTTTCCTGAGAACATCAGCTTTAATTCAACTGACTAGCTTGAATGTGTTTTGTTCTGAGAACATGAACTCAAGTATTCATGTTTTTTTTGTGTGGTCATTTAAATCTATTAAGCCCTTTGCCCTCAATGCATACTGAAGTTTGATGTAAAAGATCATCCTGTTATATTCACTTTAGCCATTGTATCTTTTGAAGTTTTAGAGCCCTGTGGAGAGTTAAAATAATTCCAAAGAATCCCAGCACCTGAGATTTCCTGATACTGAGAGCAAGTGTCATCCAAAGACTTGCAAATACCCTGAGTTACAGACAGACAGCTCTGTTGCTTTTTCTGCTGTGATTTACCAAATGTCCTGGTGAGTCCTTGTCCTGGCTTATCTAATGATATGAAAGTCATTGTCCTTATGAATTTACTGTTTGGTTTTGATTTAGTTTTTGTTTTGTTGTTGATTTTTTCTGATTACATCTAGCTTATTGTTTAGCAAAACAGATTCCTAATATTCCTATCCTTCTTTGACACAAAATTCATTGTCCTGGCTAAACCTATGGATCTGCAAGGATGTAAAGACAGTTATAGTAACCCATCTCTTTGTTTGAAATGCCAGATCATGACAAAGATGTTCCTGTTGCTATATGAAAGAACACAAACCTGGATCAACCAAAATAGTGGCAGTTCTGAAGAAAAAAAATGTCACTTGGAGAAATTCCAAATATTAATCTTCTAGCACATTTCCTTGCTTTATGACACAGAGCTTATACTGTTAAGGAGTTAATACTAGCAGAAGTTCTCCAACCTCTGTGATTCTCTTGATGGGCCCTCAGGTGGCTGAGAAGTGGTGGAAAAGAGCAGGAATTAAAAATCTGTCAGTGGGAGAAAGGACTGGAGTGGGATGGAATGTCCTCCTATAATGCTGACTTTGAGGAAACAACTCAGAAAAGATGTTTGATCAATCCTCACGCACTCTCCTATACTTCTGCATTTCCCCAAGACTTTTTTTTTTTTTTTTTTTAAAGATAAATTAGAAACTTTTCATTTATATCTGAAGCAGACACATTTAATTAAGAATATCCACTGAAGTGAACATTCACAGGTTTCTTACATATTAGTCAGAGGTGGCAGTGGTCTCTCATGCCCTTGAATAAAACAATCACAGTGATTTTGTTGTGTGTGTTTACTGTGTTTATATCAGGGAGCTCAACATCTAAACCACAAAATATCAATTTTACCACAGATCCATTTTATAATTGAGGCACGAGGCAATCAAAGGTTCCTTTGTATTCGTTTTATTACATCTTCTGCATCCTCTAGTTCTTTGTATGATGACAATTTTTCTTGCACATGTGCTTTGTCTACAATGAAGCACTTTCCTCCATTCTTATGTTGGGATGCAGAGGGCATTTTAATAACCCCATTTCATCCACAAAGAAAGAAAAATAGTAAAGACCAAGTGATTTATTTATGTGGACAAAATGGTTTGATGCTGTTCTTTGTTGACAGACTGATCTGGCCAGAATTACATTGTATTGATAAAACTGTGAAGGAATGCCATTCATCGACCACATGAAGTTAAGGGATTGGGGAAAATTAATTTGGCCATAGAACCTTCTTTCCCAAGCTGTCAGATGTTTCTGGAGATTTGAACAGCCTTGTGTTCACATTTGTGTTCACATCTACTTTATCTTTATTTGTTCAACCATTTTGTCCTTACTGGCACACATTCCTGTAAATTTGGCAAAATTTGAATAGTAGGCTTCAGCAGTTAGCTACCAACACCTAATACTTGATACTTTTACCTCGGTGGGTCTCCAGAATATTTTGAGCTTTCCCTATCACTAAATAAGTAAATTGCTAGTGAACACAGCAGTGATTTTTTGAGATTGTGCAAGATTTCCCTTCTCATACACCAGAATACACAATTTAAAAACTTGGGACTAGTTACTTCCACAACAGATTCTTTCCATGAATGTCATAATTCTCCTTGTACCATGTGATTCTTATAGTTAGTTTGCTATCCTCAGACTGAAAGGTGAGAGACCTGTTCACATAGAACAAGATGAACAGATGCATTTTAAGAGGGTGGAAAACTCAAACAAGTCTTAGTATCTGAAATCATCCATTACATCAATTTGTATATTTTATCTACTTTTCTCTTGGGTTCTGCTCATGATCCTTCTTAAAACATTTAGTCTCACAAACACACACACTTGGGGACCTGTCATCTTTAAATAAGGAGTCCACAGGGAAAGTAAAGTACTTTTAATTTAGATCTGTCTTAACCAGATTTAAAACGAGCTTTAGATCCCATGTGGTGGTGTAAGTTTGACATTTGCTTTTTGCTTTTTTCCAAGCTAGCGAGCACAAATGTGCTTCCTCTATAAAGTAACAGAAAAGCTAAGATTGAATATAATTAAAATAAAATACAACAATATTAAAATAATATTAAAGGAAGGAAATGTAGTGCATAAACTAGTCATTAACCCCAGCATCCTCAATAGATTTAAATTTGAGTAACTGTTGGTTGATTTGCTTACTTATAATTCCCACTCTAGTCTTAGCTGGATATTATATTCTTTTTTCATTCATTAAAGCTTTGCAGCTGCTTCCCACTCCAGTGAGGGGTGCACTGTCATGCCGAAGGGAATGATTCCTAGTCAGAAAGAAGTTTTCAGTCTTTTGGGAATTTCTACAATGATTCCAAAGGGGCCCAGGACTTTACCCACAGGCTCATATCTATGCTATAGATTAACCTGGTATATTGCATCTAAATTCTCCTGAATCCTAATCAAGTCAGTTAAGTGAAATGTTAGTGTAAATAAGTGCACAGACTATAAGAATACACTGAAGCTGGATTTTTTTCGTCTATGACCCAAATTTGGATCCTGACACTGCAGTACTGCCCTTTCCTTTCTCACTGCATATGCACATACATAAATGTATATATGTGTATCTACATACAGCTTAGTAAGACATACTAAAATGCTTTAGGATGAAAGATCCTGCACAACATGTAGTCATAAGATGTTATTTATGCAGTTTCCTTGGAGGAAGATTAATTGAGCTGAGGTATGTACATTAACACGAGTCAGCTGTGGTTTCATCACTGCAGATACATGGCTGATTCAGATGATTTAAAACACACAGCCATACTACAAAGCAGCTCAGGACAGGAAGTTAAGAATGATTCCAAAGCCAGCAGATACTGCAGGAGAAACCTGAGCTGGTAGAATATAATTACACCAGTCAGCATGTTGTCTAGGCAAGAGAATGAATATTCTCCTTTCTGCATGAGAGCCAGAGGCTTCTTTCAAACATCCATAACTCCAAGTTTAGATGTGATTATGAGGATTCTTTGGATTTAATATTGATTTAGAGAGCATAGGATACTGGATGGAGTCCTGCAAAGTAAATCTCAGGACTGATAATCCCAGTAAAGGCTCTAGCCACAGGAATGAGGTCTGAAATCTAGTCCTGAATCTGCCCTCTTTGTCCGCAGGTTGAGTAACTTCAGTTAGGCACTTGCCACAGTTCCAGCACTTCTAGAAATGTATCTGTAGCCCAGCAGCCCCTAGAACCTCAAGGATGTGGCCCTGTAAGAGCTGTTTGAAGTAGCTCAGTCACTTATCATAAGAACGAGGCAGACAAAGAAACTGAAACCACACTTTTGAGAATGAAGATGGTGCAAAGGGACCAGGCAGAATTCTCAGCAATTTGGAAGTATGATTTTGGGTTCACCAGACACTGGTAGAGTAGAGAAAAAAACCTGTGGCTCTGGAGCCCCTGGTGGTCTCCTCATAAAAGCATCCTTCCCTGGCTTAATTTAGAAACACATTTAACGGATCCAACCTGAAAAACCTCCCATGAATCTAGTTTGGACTGATAAAGAATCCAGTGTGGCAGAGGGTGGGGACAGGGGTAGAGAGAAAGAGTCCCAAATTCATAAGAGAGATCCAAGACCAGCCTGAGGATCCAGCCCTCTCAGCTATTTCACTATGAAGTTGTTGCATCCCTGACATTTATTCCTTGTTAATGAGAAGGCACCCACTCCTCCCACCACACAACTTGCTGCCAGCCCCTTCTTGCTCAATTTCATGCCCAATCAATATTATTTGACAACATACAGGTCAGCAATGATGGCAGTTATATCAGCAGCATGGAAATCACAAAAGAAACCATTGTTCGTCTTGAAATTAAGGGCTACTGGAATCAATAGAACATTTGAAAATTGATATCGACCACTCTGTGTTTGTATCTTTGTATATGTGTGTGTGTATTTGCATGTTTATGTATGTTACTATCTGAGGGTCTCTTGTGCCCAAGACCACTCAGATGGACATAGGATGGTGGTTCAAGGCTCAGGGTATTCTTGAAGCTGCCGAAGAAAGGCTGCAGGAGACAATTGTCCGGTCTCAAGGTCTGTTTATTATTTCTTATCGATAAATGTTCACGCTCATGAGCAGCAGTTTGGTCAGCACCTCGTCCAGGACGAAAGTCTGCCCACGAAAGGCAGGACTTATCTTTTATACCTTAAACTACGTATTCTATGTTTACACTATTTTTCCAATACTACAATATCTTATTACTCTTATTACTTATTACCAATCTCTGATTCCCAGCATCCCTCACCAACATGGAGAACAAGAAGAAGAAGAAGAAGAAAGAAGACACCACACCCCAAATTCTCCATCTTGGCCTCGTGGCTGCTAATATAAACAATCCTAAAAACTACCTTTTCTACATGCTAACTATCTAATTCACACTCTAGATTCACTTAACGGTTCCATTTCTTCTCTGAGAGAAGGCAGATGTTCCCATGGTGCAGGACCCAGCACTCTGACCCCCCTGGCTCTATTCAGGGGTCTTTCAGGGGTCTGACAGGGGGGTTCTCTCACCCACAGAGGGTTCAGAGGGACTCCCTGGACCCCCACAAAACCAGGTGAAGAGCATTAGAACATTCAAGTTCTAATACAAACCAGCAAAAGGAGAGAATGCAAAAGACTGAAATTCTGAGGAGGATCTTGTCTTATTCACAAAATATATGACCATTTGCATTACCATATATTGTAATTTATGCTGACTTCTAACTGTTCATTACAGAAAATGCCTATAATTGTTCCAGTCTGAGGAAAAAATGCAAGAGAAGGAATACAAAATCTCAATTATTTGCATATTAAAGCAACTGTTTGTGTCAGCTAAAATAAAATAGATTTTTATTCAGCTTTAAACATGGGATGACCTAAAGAATGTGCAGCTTGTGTTTTTCTCCATAATACCCTTGGGCTATGTCAATATTTTCTTCATATTCTTTTAGTCATATAAATATATAGATACATTCTACTCTGGAAAAGCAACACACATTGTCAATCCCTACCATCTGACTGTCTTTTATTATAGAAACAGGCTTGTAAATGCAGAAAGATGTTAACTTGATACATATTGGTGTGTGTATATATATAAACTTTATATATACATACATACATACATACATATATATATGTATTTGGTTTACATAAAGAAATATAGAGATATTTTCTATATATTTAAAATATGTGAGGAATATATATCTATCGAATATATATATCTGTATATTAATATATATACTTGGTATACATTTCTAGATGAAGCAATGCATGTTTACATTTTCTAATCAACATCCTGAGAATGAGCTCCCAAATAAACCAACTACTTAACAGCAAGTATTATCCAAGCAAAGTGAAATATTTTTTCAGCCAATTCCTTGCTGCATATGTTCTGTGCTGAAGCTTAACACAAAGGACAGGGGACACTGCAAACACATCGAACAAAAATGGCAATGTTGTGCTGAAATGCACTAAAGGATAGTTATGCATATAAATTGTTGTCATTAATTCAGTTTCTGAAATCGATACAACTGCTCCCTCCTGAAACACTAGAGGTCAAGGGAATTGTATTTACTAAAATAAATTGAAGACAATTTTCTTTTCCTATCAGGGAAAAACTTCTATTAGCCAAACACAAAGCCGAGGGGAGCAATAGCTTTCCTTGATAGGAAAACATCCTGATAGCCCATGTGAGACTTGCAGAACTTCAGCTGTTATAAGCTTCCTCATATGTATATTATTTACATTTTTACACAGGCTGCTAAAGTGTTATTGTTATTCCAAATAAAATCTTCTGCAAATGTCTGAAAGGCTTTACAGTTGTCCTCCTGTCATTCAGGTGCTGTGTGCACTCAGCTGTTCTTCATACATGTTCTTCTGACAACTTACTGCTTCTGGAAAATCCCCAGTGTATATATTCTGGAAATATGCTTCAGCCTAAAAGATCATCAAACAGGAACATTCAGGAGTTGTTTTGATGCTAGGGATGTAGCAGAGTCATTTTTGTTTGAAGTCTTCAGACTTATCCAGAGTGTACTTCACTTCTATTTTAGAATATCTCTTCTGATACCAGAAAGTATTTCATTGTTTTCTCCTTTTTCCTTATTTCCCAAGGAACTGGTAAAGTGTTATGTCACCATCCTAGAAACTTTGTAGTTATTTTATTTTTCTATAACAGTGGAACTATTTTCAGTGCGAACATGCTGTGTTCCATTATTATTTCAAAAATACTCTCATCTTGTAATAATTAGTATACTTAGATCAAAAAAAAATAGAAAATAAATAATTTCTTTAAATGGACAATATACTTAACATCTTAAATATATATTATATCAATCCTATCTTCCAAGACCCTCAGTTTCTCTCATGCATCATATAGTGTAACATCTATCTATTTTCATATTAATTTACAACTCAAGATTTCTGATCCTAACAGGGACAGAGGCAATCCTTGTTTAATCCCTATATAGATTACAATTCCATGGTTTTTGAAGGCAATGTGTGACTTTGTCTAGTGGAATTCTTCCTGTTCTGGAAAACAAAAGAAAGCAACCTCCACCCCCACACCTCACACTCCAAAGCATCTTCAAGTCAGGGATCTTCAATTATGCTCTTCTGATGTTGCTTTGACTGTTATTTATTTATTTATACAAAGTTTCAGTATTATTTACTTGTACTGTGAATCTTAACCTTATATTTGTCCTTAAAAAGCATGCATATAACTTTATGCTGAGATAGTCTGATCCATGTCCAAGCACCTAGTCCTTGAAAGTATCTTTGACAAAATGAAAGATTTAAAGATGAAAGATTTAAAACTAATCCATTACATCACGCTAAAATGTACAAAAATAGGAATTTAGATGGGACATCCATGGTGAGGAGAGTAGAAGTAAGAATACTAGATGGGAAGAGAGCTCTTGAATAAATAATTTCAAATTAATAAATCTCAAATGAGTAAATTCCTCTGACAATCAGACTTAAAATTCAACTGCTGTTGAACTAATTTTTATTACTGATAACATGGGAGACAAATGCATGAGGAGATTATGCTCTAAAAATGATATTGAACTTAACATATTTGTTTTAAACTGAAGAAACCTAAAACAATAGAAAGTCATTTCAGAATCTGAGCCTGGATTTTTGTGTGGGATTTTTGTGCTCAGTGCCCAGGGCCTGGCCATAGCAATGTAGAAGGAAAAGTACTGAAATAAAGATTGCCTGCTCTAGATGTCTGAGCAGTTGGAGATCAGCTCTGCAACCCAGAATCCCACCACCCTCCCTGGTTTCTGCTGCCAGAGTACATTTTCTTGTTGCCACAAAAATTGCCAGCTGCTTTTTAGCTCTTGTTAAAATAGTGTCCTGCTTCAGTGCTGAGGGAGAGGTTAGGCAAGAGATAATGCTTCGAGTAGGAGGTCCCATTTTTCATGTCTTAAAAAAAGTTTATTTAACTTAATAAGACTTCTTCCCTTTCCATTATTTGTTCATGAAATGCGGCTGGACCAGGTGACCTCCAGAGGCCCCTTCCAACATCAACCATTCTGTGATTCCATGATTCTGTAGGCTTTAGTTCTGTCAAAGCAGGTATATCATTCATATTTGTTTATTCAGGACATAAAAGTAATTCAGGATTGACACTGACACTAAGGATTTGTTGTGGGCACTCCACACACTTTAAGCTGCTGATAATATTTCATTTTTTTCCTCCATCTTGTTTTTTCTGCAACAAGTTGACATGGAAACAACTAAACAATATTGTTATACCATACAAAAAATGATGCAGTTTTTCATGAAGGCACCTCATTGGATATACATGACCAACAGTCATTTAGGGCTAGTTTCTTCTCCAGATTATAAATACCTGTGCAATGCAATCTAAAGCGTGAGAAAAAGTAGAAGTTATTTGGTTTATTCTGAAGAGAACACCTAGATTTTTTTCCATCTCAACACCATTGAGGCTGTATTCCTGAATAAATATCCAATTACCCTAAAAAAAGATTAGACAGCTAGTTCACATGAAAACCTTGAACATATATACTTAAATATGGGAGGTGAAAATATGGGACCAAATTACTTCTGTTGGCTGTATAGGCAATTGTAAAGTATATTTTTAAAAAAATCTGCATTATCCTGAACAAAGTACCTGCTATGTGTCAGAAAAATGTAACTCAAGGATGCAATTTGCATTCTCTGTAGGGAACAAGCCAAGGTACAAACATCCTCTCTGAAAATCTACAAAAAGCTGGATGGCTGTTATTTGATAATTGGACCAAAAGACATATAACTGGTAAACTATAAGGAAGCACATACTGTACAAAATATCCTTGCTAATGCTTGAAGCACAATATTATTACCAGGCAAAGGAAAAACAAGTAAGCAAACAAAACACCTGCACTGTATGATAACCATTCAATTTCTGAAATAAAAACACCTTAGGGCAAATATTTAAAACACAAATAATTTCTCAAGCTTTTGTTCAGGGGATGCATTATGTCAAACACTGTTCTCAATTAAAGAAAGTAAAATCTGAAAGTAATTTACATGTGCTATTTTTGATAGATGCTAATGACAGGGACATTGTCTTTTCTTTCAGAGTAATTTGTTTGATGCTATTTCAGCTCCTTGCTTTTAAAATGTCTTATCTAAAGTGAATACTCATTACTATAAGGCTATTTGCTATACCCAAGGTCAAATCTAGAAATAGGTCTTTGCAAGATTATTCTTAATGTCTGAAAATCTCTCCTTGTGCAAGCCAAATGTCTGTGTTGGTCTTCATATAAGCCAATTTTCATATTTCCTAAATGTATATTTCTTCATTCATTCTTTCCTGGTGCTTTCTTCTTTCTGTCATGGTCATCTTTTGGTCAGCACCTATGTCCTCAGGATTCTCCACTTCTCATTTATGCAATTTCCTTTTTCCTATGACTTGGCTTGCATTTGATATATGCTGTGCAATCTGGAAATCAGTGCCCATGTATTCCTACCTGAAATGTGTCTCTGTTCTCCATCAAGGAATTGATGTTGGGTATTGAAACAAAGGCAATAAAGTTAAGAGGAATAAATGTATAGAAATGAAAATTGCCAGTGCTCACATAGAAATAAAACTGAAGAAATGCAATGCACTAAATTCAGTTTCCTCCAGAAAAGTGAATTATATCTTACTGACTATTCTGACACAAATTATATTTGAAACCAAAAGAAGTTTGAATAGAATAGTTTGAAAATCTGGATTATTATCATATGTCTGAAGAATATAAAATGCTTGAAAAGTCAGGAAGGGTAATCCAGGCAATCTCAATAGGCTATCCTGCATAAGATTTAGATTACATTAGGAAGAAAAGAGTAGAATACTGCATTGATCTACAAATATAAATAATGCCAGAATAATCTAATTTTATATATATATATATATATATATATATATATATATATATACAATTATGTATCTCATATATATAGATATTATATTTCTGTCTCAGCTATATATCTATCTCAAGTGAGCCTCTAAAACAAGAAAATGCAGCAAACCTTGTCATCTGGACTTCAGCAATATGATATATTGGTGCCACATGAGAGTTCATGTCTCAAGGTGGAAAAATGGGGATTAATTAAAATATTATGGAATTGGTAAAGACCTGAAAATAATAGTGATAGCACCTGGTCCATTGGGAGAAATACAGAGTGAAATGTTAACAGTGATGATAACAGTGGAGTTTCTTAAGATTACCATTGAGACACAATTTTTTCAGTAAGAATTTAAATATAATATAGAGGAAAACTCTGAGAAAATTTCTGCCTAAGTTGGAAGCACCGTTTATATGTAAGACAATAGGAATATTACTTTCCTTGAGGACTGGAGCAGTGACAATGTGATGAAAATTAATGATGTTGAACAAAGGACTGAGACAGATCTACAAGGAACATGCTTTGCTATAAACTGAGACTTTTTCTGCTGGAAATGAAAATATTGGAAAAAGATTTGGTATGAAGATTAATCTGATGAATACCAAAGTGCAATCTGAAAGTTATTAAAGGAAAGAATTTTATTAAAATCTTGTATTCTATTAAATACTAATATGAGGCATTGTACTCATAAGATATCATCTAGAGTCCTGTGTGTACTCCTGCTCATTCTTATTTTTAAAAAATTAATTTTATAAGGAAAAGATGCAGAAATGGCTTTTAACAAAATCAGGAGAATGAAGGAAATTCTATTTTGTGAGAGGAGGGTAAATTAATTTAATTTACCAATCCTACCAAAATTGAGGTTAGAAGAAGAAATATAATTACAATACAAAGACATCAGGGGAATAAGCACTGGGGAGAGTGAAGATGTTAAGCTAAAGGGTGGTGTTGAATGAGAACAAGCATTTTCCCCTGATCAAGAATAAATTTATTCTGGAATTTTAGGAGATGTTTTTTCAGTAAGCATAATTCCAGTATATCCTTGCAGTAGAAGCAGAAGCAACTGAAAATCTAATTAATTTCCATGTAATTCCTGACAGATTTTTTTGATGCATGTACCTGTAATACAAAGGAACTGTATTCAGCAATCTGTGGGATGATTTAAAAGCCTGTGATCATGATAAACATATAGAAAAATTACCACTTTCAATTAAATATTATATATTTAGTTAGATCTGTAGCAGAATAAATATTGATATTAGGAGTACCACAATGACTTCATCACAGTTTAGATACTGGAAGACAAAACCTTTGCTGAATGTAATGCTAGGTTTTGAACCAAATAATGACCATTTAAATTTTTTATAAAAGCTTCTTTGATTTCTTATTCTCAGAAGACAGTAAACCTTAATATTTATTTTATAGCATTCCAGTATGTCTGCAGTCCTTGCCTTGCCACCATTTAAATTAGCATAGATTATTCTAAAATATTCTTAATATATGCTGTTTACAGGAATTAGGCTTTATAATGAAAGGCTAATTTTAAAACAACTAAGATTACTGTCATGAGCTATGTATACTGATTTTCCTAGATAAATTGCCAAAGTTGTTATTTGGAGACTGCATTAAAAACCTATATTGTTAGTAAACAATGATTGAAAAATAATTACATGTGTGCTATGCATGGGAAAAATAATCTGGTATTTATTACTCTGCAGGCTGATGGAATTGAGTAGGATAAATGAATGTGTTGAATAAAATATCACATAGCAGAAAAATATTCAAAGCAAATCTCTACTAATATTAACCTTCTTGAAGACAAATTATTCTGGAAAGAAATAAGTAAAAGAACTTACTAACTAGCTATCTCAAAATTTTCATTATGGAACTCAACATTTTAAGTGTTTTTTGCTGCTTCCTTACTTCCTTACTCAAAATGATAACTTAGTGTCATACAAAAAAAATTTATTTTCATTTCTCAAACAAAAATTCCCTATTTCTATTGATGAAGGGGTTACATAAAGATACAAACTCAGCAGATCCCTACTGCCTGACATTCATGAAGCTTCACTCTACCTCAATTTTGACACTTAAGTTACAGGAGCCAGTCTCCTGTGCTGTCCTTATTTGACAGAAGGCTTGCCTAAAGTTGGAATTACCTCACTCATTCTTTCTTTTGACAATCAAGTGGCAAAAAATGAATGGGGAAAAGTCAGATGCGAGGTGTTGATTCAGCAGAATGCTAAATTATATCCCAAAATGCTTTACCAAGTAAGACACAAATCCCCTAAGTTATTTAGAACCCAAAGTGCCCTTGAAATCCCTGGGAATTGCAGAGTCACCTTCCTTTATGGAGTTCTACCTTATGACAGTGCAAAGAGATAAAATACTTTAACAGAAGGCTGAATTGCCTTAGAGTTATGTGGCTCCCAAATGTAACAGATCTGTAAAGCTCCTTAACATAAATGGCTTAAGGGAGCTGGTGAATGAACTTCTTCTACATAAAAAATTAGGGCTGTAGGTACACCAAGGCAGATGCTGTGCATTGCTTGATAGTATTTAGATAACTGAAAAATATGTCTTAGAAGATGCAAACTTTAGAGCTGGAAGCATAGATTTTAAAATATTTGCGGTAAATTAAATTGGGGATTGTTTTCAGTTGGTTTTGGTTCATTCTTTTGTAGTCATCATGAATACAATTTTAAAAAAATACAGGGTTTGGTAAACTTACTCATGAACCTTTATCTAAGAGGCTGAGACTCTGGTAATCACAGCTTAACCAACCCATTTCATGATTTACTTGTCAATGATATTCAAAATGTGTAACACCAAGTGCAAATACCATCAGTAAAATCAGTTTAGAGGTGGGCATTCATAGCACATAGAGTATATACAGTGATAGCTGGAAACAACTGGCTTTTATCAGACACCACATTATTTTTAAGTGTATTTGAGAAGTAGTTAGTTTATTTACTGGTTTCTAAGAACTGGTGAGTCAAAGGAAAAAAGTCAATGTAATAAACAGCATTGATTACACTTTATGGTTATATATAGTAGTTAATAATTAACCCAGACACCAAGTGTGAAAATCAGGCATAAGTTTATTAAATATGCAGAAAGCCTAAAAATACAACAAAATCTTCTATAAAACAACATATTGAAAGTTTATCGAAAAACAAATTAAGAATATTTAAAATCCAGTATAACATAACACTAGATGTATTACTTATAGCATAAGTACACCAGCAATACCTTAGTAAAGGAAATATCCAACACAGCTCCCCATTCAAAATTTTGGTCAAGTTTTTCCCCTAAATAAGTATTTTTCTTTTATTGGTTGAAAGGCAGCACTGTAGCCACATGTAGTAGACTAAAAACAAATCATTTTTACAATATAAGGTGTCAAGGTGAAGTACATGCCACAGCTTCTTACAATACCTGTGAACACTGGACATGTTTTTCATCGTCACAATTATGCTCAGATTTGCCTTCAAAAGAGAAAAATATCCTCTTTATATTCTTACCTCTTGTTTCTCCCACTGGAGTATTTTGGTATCTGCAAAGGCCCAGAATAAAGTGAAAAAAGATGATACTGATTACTGATGGATAATTTCTGTTTATATTTTTCAGTGTGCTGGGTGCTCTACACCACTGAAAATAAACTACTGAAGGGATTGTCATAGAGATTTGGTTATTCCTATGGTAATGCCCCAAAAATGCCAGACAGGACAGAATTTCCAGTTTGCATTTTAGCACACATGCTTTCCTACCTTAGGCTGTGGGCAGGTTACTGTGGTTTTATTTAAACAATTTAATTGCATCTCCTGATCACTGATGTTCCTGAAAGCAGAGTTGCCAGCTGTGGGCTTCTTGCTGGTCTATTGCTTTTCAAATAAAATGCATTTTTTAAAATTATCTTGGTAGTAGTGCCTGATAATTTTAGATGTACTGTCTAAACTACCAATACAACTCCAGTCCTGTTGAAAATATTCTAAAAATAATTTTCTCTCACGAGTTACTGACAAGCTGGGGTGGGGGGTTCCAGTCCGAATTTGAGGTATATATTTGAGGTATAAACCTCAAATAATCCTCCTTGGATGACTTGCATCCCACAGTCCCCACAGTGTCCCCACAGTCTGAGCTGCCTTTCACTATTGCCTGACAGATGGACCCAAGCAACACATTACAAAATATTTCTTATTCTCACAGAAAGATAATGAAATTTAAACCTGGTGTTTCTATCAAAGGAGAAGAACATTCTTTAAAGGGCTTCTATTTTTTAGTTTTGTTGAAACAGGTAACTATGGAATTATCTACATTATATGATACATGCAATTTGGAGGACAATCTTTCTTAAAGCTAACTTGTGATGTGCTATAATCTTTTGGATGGAATGACTTTTGAGTTATAAACAGAAGAATTAACTAAAGCATTGTAGACACTGTATAAAAATTTTGAAATAGCTAAAATGTACCTTTGCTTTTTCTCTAAAATAAAGTGTTTTTCTGCAACCAAGCAGTACAGTTAAAAAAAAGATATTTCTGTTCAATACCGAGGTACATATCCTGCAAAATAGCAATGAAGTGGAAAAACAGGAGGATATTTCTTTCAGATCAGGCATATCTATTGTTACAGATCTGTCCCAATTAAGGCCTCCTAAAGTATCCAAACTATAGTTTTCAAAAGTGTTTTTATTTTCTCAGCAGAAAGATACAGTCATTTCATCAGTAAATTTGATACCAAGGGAGATAAAATGAATAATCTACTGAAGAGTCTTCTCCATTGACTGTAAAATTGGACATTATCAACTTACTCAAACTTAAACATCTTATTACTAGATATATATATCTACATAATTATTGATCTGTAATTATATATATGAGTTTATGTTTATGAGTAGATATATTACTAACATATAATTTATTGGAAATTTCTAATAGTTAAAAATCGAATTCTTTCAGTAAAAATCATATAAACTTTAAATAGGAAAGAAAAAAACAAAAGATTGTATTGCAGGTGTGCTTTCTTAAGTTCTTTTCCTTATAAAGACTTAGTACTCTCACAACATAGATCTTTGGATCAAATGCAATAGGTATAAAAGGGTTTGAAAAGTGACAAATGGCAATCTAATAAAATGCCCTCTTCTCTTTGTATTAGAAGTCATATCATGATACACACACTCCAGATAATCAGCTATATTAGATTAATATCACACATCAATGCTGAAAGTATTTTTACTTAACTTTTAAGGAAGATGAAAACATCTGACATGGGTTACTTTTACACCAAACAAAATATTGCTCCCTGTTTCAAGTTGTGGTAACTCTTGATGGGCTGTAAATATGGTTACATAATTATCACTTCATGTTGTAGAGTGTTGCTTGAAATGACAACCACAAAGGGAGTCTGCAAGGAAATTTATGAGGTTAGCCTTACCAGAAAGGTGCTGGCCTGGGACTTTTGAGTTTTTGGTTCAGTTCCAGTTTCTGATATGTCCTTAACTGTGTGGTCTTTGGCCTCAGCTGTGGAAATGGAGATGATACTTTTCTGTCGCCATTGGATTCTGTAACAATAAATGGACTAATGTTTGGAAAGCGTGGAAATAATGCATTGATGGTGGCCATGAAAGTAATAAATAGAATGTCAGTTTGTTAGAAAATTATTCAGCTCTAATCAAAACAAATATCTACATGAAAACCAGGAAGCAAAAAATTCAAAATGTTTTGTGTGTGGTCTAAAGAACATAGACAGCATAGATAGATTTAATTTGGTTTTATATTGCTATCACAGATTATATAGTTATTATAATCCTTTGTTCTATCTAATACAGAAAAAAGAGATGCCTTTGTTTTGTATAACAGTGATGATAACAATCAAGTTATTTAACTGGCGTACCTATTTTAGCAAAGAAATACAAACTTGGTTCACTTTAAAGATCTGAAAGCAAAAGATCCTTGAGAGAATTAAAATGTTTCTTCACATTATGCATTGTTTATACATAAAACTGCAGGGGATACTTGTTTAAGCGTGTTGCCATAAAAGACTTGAACAGAGGGAAAGGACTGAACATTTAAAACAGGGAACATATTTTATGCAAAAAGTGAATAATTGAGCCACGATTTAGCAAAGGTATACTTCTAACAAAATGATACATAGCATATTTCAAGTAAGGTTTGCTATGTATTTCAAGTAAAGTTATCCCTTTCACATGACAAAGGCCAGAATGACACAGAAAAATTACCCCATGTTTCTGTAAAAGCAAAAGTACCAAACTTTCACAAAGAAATACAGGCAATTTTCTTGTCCATGAGCATCAGAAATGATGAAGCCTATTTCCTGCAATTCTGCATCTTGTGATTGATTGACTTCCATTGTTGGCTCAAGTATTTATGATGTGTCTCTGGCTGTGTCTAGGTGACATCTGACCCAGCAACCAAAAGGGCTCAAGGATTGCAGGCAGGGGTTCATCCTTAGCCTCTGTCAGGGCTATGTGCTTTCTTCACACTGTCATCCACACAGATGAAATCTTCTTATGTATCCCAAAGAGCTCTCATGACCCAGGAATCAAAACTCCAGGGTTATGTGCCAGTGTGCATCAGAGATCAGCTGAGATGTATCTAAGGTATGAACCTTCATGAAGAGGGTATTTGTGCCTGCCTCAGCTTTTCCATCAGAGAGGCTCTTCCTCCTTTCTCCATTTCCTACATTTACAAAGCCCAGAAACAGTATCTTTTTAAAAACCTTTTCAACATTTTTGTTGACGCTAGGATTGGAATTAAAAATTTACTGGGGACAGCACAAAAGTTTTATACACACACACACACACACACACACACATATATAGACACACAGCTTCACATATAGGTCTAACAAAAAACCCCCTCCATGTTGGTCCATCCAGGAAACTGGTCTTACAACTGAGCAATATGCAGAAATGGAGTAGAATAGACCATGCAAATTCTGGTATCTTACTGATTGAGAAAGGTATGGGCATGTAGTTATATCTGTGTCAGAGAAAGTCCCTGCAGGAAGTATTGAGTCTAGAGACAGATTTTACTTGCACTTATGTAAAAAAAATAAATTAAAAAAATCATCTACTGTGAAATTGTTCAGATGAAATTCTTCAATGTCCCATTGATGGATAAAATTGATTTTAGGCTTTGTATCACAAAGATGACAAAAGAAACACTTGATTATGTTTAAATTAGGGATGCTTATGATTTGATTGGAGTGATGGAGTGCATATTGTGGATATTTACTCAATTTCACCATTTCTTACTTAGATGCAGATTTGTCTATTTACAAGAAACGCTGTGATTTCTAAATCAAATACTCAATTAAATAGTAGTTAACAATTCTGGGAAAGACAAGTGCTAAAGTAATGAAATTCCATGAAAGATGGATAGAATGTTTGCAAGCACTTGTTAACATTGTTGAAACTATAGAAGTTTCATATGTTTGTCATAGAGACCTACCAATGGGTCAATAATTTCCTGCTAGTTCATAATTTCCTGGAAGGAGTATTCCTTGTGTTATGACATTTATTTATTTATTTGTTTGTTTGTTTGTTTATTTATCAAGAATTCTCAAGAAGGTAGACAAATGAAATTATATCAAATAGAATATAAGCCTTCCTTCCCATGTATTTTAACTCTAGAAATTATTGCAGGTAAAAAACTTGTAAATGCTTGTAGACAAAAGGAGACAAAGAGTAAACTCTCTGAGAAACTGCACATCTGGAATAACAAATAAGAATTCTGCTAGTTTGGCTCTAGTCCTGATATTTAAATCCTCTCTGGTAAATGCAGTTAGGTTTTATTACTGTCAAAGGAAGGTTCTGAGGAAGTACTTGAGTCTACAATGAGGATTTGGTCCACATAATCTAAAGCAGAATATTAAGTGGAGAAATAACAGAAGAGTTTGAAAGTGTGGTGTGAAAAGTGTTCTTCATTCTCCTAATCTAACACACATTGTAAATTCTAATCAGTTTTAATAGGAAGTGAGTTAGTGAAATACCTAACATGTTAAACATTGTGCTAAAGTGGTTTAGCACTATTTTCCATTTTAATATTTTTCTTTCTGCTGGGGGAAGAAGAGTTAAAGTCTAAAGCAGGAAACCTATTTTATTTCTGTTCAGAAAACATTCAAGGCCCTTTCCCCAAAAAGGAAGGAGGTGAAGATGAAAATTTGTCAATTCCCATGAAATTAAGGAGTGGGCAATATATTGTCACAGCCCTGTTCTAACTAGATTTTAGTGAGGTTAGTCCCTGAGATAAAGACAGGGAGTGTGTTTGCATAGGTCATGATGGATTAACTTCTCTCAAAGGTCAGTGAAAAAGCTGAATTAGGGAAAGTATGATAAATTGAAACCTAACTGATTTAATAGATAGCCCCTATGATGATACAGTTTGTTGCCAAGTTTAAGAAGAATGTGCTGAGGCCATATATTTTAAGGGAAGTTCTTCACCTAGAATTACAATCTGGCTGTCCATCTTCTTTTGCATTGTTTCCCTAATGAATTCACTCATCATGTGTGGTACTAAGAACAGTTATATAGAAAGACCACAAAATGTAACTCAATACAGAATTAGTATTACACATAAAACTTTAAGATACAAGAATCTAGGATTGGACTCAGTGCAAGCTTCTGTAGTTATCTAAATTTGAAAATAACACACTTTTCTGTTCTTCTGAATGTCAGATTAAGATGCCTAGATTTAGCTGTATACATGCTAAACAGGTGTCAAAATCAATTGAAGTCTACAATTTAATCAAGTATCCTCAGCTGGAGTATCTTATTACATCTGAGTTATCCTGAGGTAGCCTATTAGATCTTAGGGTGACCTTAACTAACCTCCAGTCTTCACCTCAAGAAATCAAAGAATGGCCCATACATCATCAGCAAAACCTGATAGCCTTAAGTGGATATTTTGAAAAACTAACAGATATCTCAGATATTGCTCTATTTAAACATCAGCCTTTCACATTGAGCAGGAATATGTCAAGAAATAAGTTTAGGGTCTGAATCATCAGGTTTTCTGCTCAAATGCCTTACACATTTCTTATGCTGAGGATGCCTAATGCAGATTGACAGGATCTGGTTCCAGAAAATGTTGCAGTTCCTGCTTTTCTTTTTTCGTAAAGGTGGACAGAGAAAAGGAAAGCTTTCTTCTTCAGTATGGTCTTCAGTATGTAGTTAGTTGGGTCTCCTGATTCCTACCACTATGCCCTGACCTCCAACAGATCATGGTGTACTCCCCATCCACTTTAGGATATAATGCATAATGAAACATTATGGTAGCCAGAGAGATTCAGTATTGCCATTAGGGAGCTCATCTGGCCCTTATTCCAGATATGGCAATTTATATTGCTAATTATGACAGAATAAAACACCCTTTCTACTTTTCCCTTTGAAAGAAAATGTCCACAGCTACAGGAAACTGTTGCTGATGTATATTATGAACTCTGAAGAGACAGAGGAAGAATAACATCTAAGGTGATATTCATTGACCAAATTTATAGAGCAGGTATATGCATCAAAGTCGGTTACCTGAAGTTGTCTTTGCTGTCATTAGGAAGAAATATATTGGTCTAAGGCATAGTTCATCACCTAATAAAATATTTATGTATAAAAAGATGATGATAGGTAAGTCGTTCCCAAAATAAGATCCAGTCCATCTAACATTAGAAATCTAAGTCAGGGAATAATTCCTCCCTCTGGAAGCATTAAAGAAAAGCCATAAGACTGAGTTTCCAAGGAATGAATTATTGTCTTCAACAGTCTTAGGCCCCTAAAATCAAGGCACAAGTTAAGAAATATTATTCTCCCCATTCCTGCTTCTTAATGGAATCCATTTAGATGGGAAACAAATAGTGAAATTTTTAAATTGGGACAGCTCCAAGCATGTTCATAAGCATAATTCTGTTTCTTTGGAAATTCAGTGAAATAGTAAATAGAGGGCTTTCCCTGTGATAATTGTTTTGGGAACAGTTTTGGACTCAGTTCTTACTTAGGCTTCTATTAGCTGTGCCTTGCTCTCTCAATACACTGCAGCAGGAGCTTACTGACTACTGCAGGATTCTAGATGACTGACTGCCTAAAATATGAGATCTTGATTTTAGGTGTTGATGCCCTTGACTGGCTGTATTTCCAGTGTAAGGAAAGTTATATGAAAAGTCCAGTCACGGAGGAAAAAAATATGAGACTATTACATACAAGTGAAAACAGGAGGCTCGCATAAAGCACAGCTTTACTATAAATTTTATTATCATATCAAGTAGAGTGTTTTGTCCCCTGAAAATATGAATAAAGGTATCAGCTTCTTCCTCTGGCAGTTACTCGAGAGTTTGATGATGGAACACTGACTTTTTATATATAAGGTCCTTTTGGATGGTTTCTTCAAAGAGTCAGTTGCTTGTCAGTGTACCAAGATTTGCAATAAATTGCTGTTTCCATGCCAGTCTGTTTCTGTGATGGGTGCCTTCTATGTGCACACTTGCACAATGAGCTGAACCATACAAATTTTCTCTGCCTATTGTATTTTAATGACTCCTATGAGCTGGAGCTTCAGTGTAGGTTTGAGGCTGTTTGTTGCCACAGGTTGGCTATTTCTGTAAGACAATATGAGCAACTGATGATCAATTAATATTTACTTGGCTGTGTATTTTGCCACCTCACACCTACTTGAAGAATACTAAAACCAGTCTTGACTTGCACACTTGTATTCTGCAAATAGTGCATTTTGTTTTTCAAAATACCCAACACTGTCTTACAAAAGTGAGGAAATAGTCCATCTCCCCAACTCACAAGTGTAATAAAATGATAGATTGAACTCCCTTTGGTTTTTTTTTTTTCATGTTTGCAAATTTTTTCTCCAAATAACTCTGCAGTTAGGAGACTCTTAGTAATAGATGATCTCTTCTATAAAGGTGCCTAGATATTAGATTCACCCATTTTTCTCTTAATTCTCAGTATGGAGCTCTGACCTGATAAATTAATTTTTTCTAGATCTTGACTGGCAATTCATTGTGTACCTTCGAGGTTATAGCCGTTGTGGTGACACAAATGAAAATCACAAGCTTCCAGAGCAGCTAGACCAAAACATCTGTCCAAGTAATACAGGAAATTATCCATCTCCTCTTGTTTCTACTAGTTCTGGGTAAATTCCTGAGCAGAATTTTACTTCTAACACCTGGAGTGCATTTGTAACATTAGATATGGCTCCGTTCCAACAGTACAAATACATCATCTTAGAGAAGTTCATGCAGCTAATGTAACTGCTTCTGATAATAAAAATGTATCCATGTTTTTATTGGAACCATTTGTGTATACAACGTTCATTCTGTTGATGTTGAGATTAACTATACTGTTATTTAGTGCCTTGGAAATGTTTTCTTTCACACTATGTAATAACCTTTTGGTTGATTTGGCCCCAAAGGAAGATTTAGCCCTAAGTGTATACTTGGAAAAAAATAACATCTGTTCCTGTAAAAATAAATTTGAGAAAAGGCAATTAAATAACAGAATATTTGTGACTATTTAACTCCATGAGGAATTCCCGATAGGATCAGAACCTCTGTGACATAAAATTATGATGATATATACAGTCTTTAACCAGGAATTTCATAAAGACTTAGAGTATGAGTCTCAATAAAGAACATTTCAAAGTAACATTCATTTAAACAAGTTAATTAGAGAAACAAGGAAGAATTGAAATATCATAGCAGGAAGAAAGATTATTCATCTTCACAGAAATGATGATTTACAAAGAGCATCAGATCCTCCTGACAAATGAACTCAGAAATGGGTGTCTGACTTGCTGAGGAACTGATTCATGCTTTTTAAAAATATGTAAAACTTTGAAAATACTTTCATTTCTAAGCTTACCTAATATAATTAAAGCACCTATGAAACTGAAATTTGTATCAAAAAATGGAATAGGTGACCATTTTTGTCTCATGGAATTTGCACTTGCATTCAGTGGTAAGAGGAGATAAATTTTAGTGTATTGTGAAGAACTCTGACCCTGTCACTGAACATGAAATTTATACAAAATGTTGCTTTTTACAGCTATAGTTCAATCTACTAGATTCCTTATCCTAATTTAGATTTCAACAAAACAGGTTCTGAACAGAAGTGTTTACTGTGATCTCAGTTTTGCAACATATTACACATATGATTAACTTCAAGCATATAAACCACTCATGCTGCATATAAACACACCAATGTGTGTATGTCAGATAAAAACCTGAATGAGTACAGTGGGACAGGTTCTTAGTTAAGTTTGGCACAATATATTTGCATATAATATATATTGTAGGTATATTTATGTTCATAAATACATGTCCTGAGCTAAAGTCTTTCCCAGCTAGTTGAAAAAGAAGCATATTATAGAATCACAGCTATTGAGTATCTCTTTCCCATCTTTGCTATTTAATTCCCTCTTGTTTATAAGGAATAGAAGACTTACATGGGCCTAAAAAGTTGAAATTTCTAAAGTGAATGTTAGATTTATTCTCTTCAAGAAAGTGTTCAAATCATGGGGTAGGAGATGAGATTTAGCTATCTAAGCATAGCTCACTAGTACCACTTTTGGTGTATGGGCATGACTTCTGTAGGTCTTACATCTTTTGTAATGCCTGTGAATATCTCAGACAAAATATATCACTTCAAATTGCAAGATACCTATGATTATATCAATTAAAGCAAGACAGATCCAGAGATATAGAAAACTTAGAAGACAGATGATGAGGAACAAGCACCTCAAATTAATTGTGGGTGATCTCAAGCAAGAGCCATCTGTGTTGCATATGCTTATCCTACTTAGATGTTTATATGATGTATATCATTAATGTCTAGATGATACAGAAAATAGTATTCAGTGCAAGAGTCAGTCCTGAAACAGGCAAAATAAAGCTGTGCTTCCATGGGTCAATCTGCAGCCAAGACTCTTGTTCCTTCTCTCTACTTTCTTGCACCTGTGTCCTTCCATTTTCTCTTCTGCTTTTGCAGTTTCACCTTTTCCTCCACTCCAAGGATGTGCAGCCACTGCCAGGGTTTGCTCAAAATTACTAATTCAGTTGAGAAAAAGAATCTAGTTTTGATTTATTTTTCAATTGGTTTAGAGGGGTAAGAAAATGCACAGAGAAGAGCAAAACTGGTCAGATACAGTGGCTTAAGTGGACAAAGGAAAGGAAAAGGAAAAAAAGAAGAGAGCAGGATGGGAGAGAGAAGGACAAAGGACAGAAAAAAGGAAGGAACTGGGTTCAGGAAGCAGGAACAGTAATTCCACTTTTGTTGTCAATAACTCATGTACCTAGATCTTCTGCACATAAAATCAGCTCCTTTTTTCAATCTATTTTGTGAAACTTAGTATTCATTGTCAAAGTAGAAGGAGAAATGAGATTTGTTTACAACTCATTGAGGAAACGTTAATTAGTTGTAGGTGTAGAAGAGAGGATTACTGGCGACCTCGCCCCTGATAAGTCAGAGTTGTACTAATTACCAAAGAAGAGGAGCAGCCTTGCCCTTAATGGGTCACAGCTGGGACTAATAAAGATGAGTGTGATATAAAGGGATGGGGAGAAACAAAACCAAATAATCTTGGAGGAAGAGGATCTGAGGTAGAGGACTTCTGAGGAAGAAGGACTGAGCCAGAGAAGAATGAAACAGGGGAGAAGGTTACTGCAGTGAAAGATCTGCTGTGGGGTCAGTCTGGGTCTGATGGAGTCAGAGCTGCTGCTGGAGCTGCACTCACAGCTGAGCTGGTGCAAGCTGTGTTCAGAGCCTGCAAACCAGCACTTGCAGTCACAGCCCAGGAGGAAACAGCCACAGTCAGAGTCTGCAGTGGGACCCTGCAGCAGGAGCTTGCTGTGGTCAGTCAGGATGGCAAAGTTGTAAAGGAGAATAAACAGACGCTTTTCATATTGTTGAATCAGAGTCTGAGTCTTGGCTCATTTCTACCCCTAATGAGAGGTCTGCTGCAACAATTAGTGCTAAATTACAGGAGGTGTTATCTAATCTGATGAAGAGATATCCCTAAATGAGTAACATAATGTTTACTTTAATTAAGAAGAATAAGCAAACTGTCTCTTGAATAAGGAGGAAATAAAAGTTTAAGGTAGAAAGATTAAATTTGTCTGGACCCTTGGAGGATTTAAAAAGTGAGATTGGTTACAACAATTCAGCAAGAAAATCTAATCTATAGTTAATTCAAAAAGTGTTAGTATAGAAAGTGGGAATGCCTCGAAGCCATGAAAACTGGTGGAAAGTCAGAGGGATAAAGGTGAAACAGAGTACCTTTCATATATGTTTGTAACATTCTGATGTGTTTTAAATGTTGTGGTTATTATTTACTTGTGATATTAATTTAGTTTTAATTAGGAATAATTTTACTGTCATTTCATAATAGTGTTTCTAAAACAAGAATCTGAAAAATGGATTGATACTTCTTTGACATTTTACCCAGTAATTGCAGTGAAGGTTATTTAAACAAATAACTTTCAAGTAACTTTATCTAGTGGAGTTTCCACAGAAATCAAAGAGTTCTTTAATAGAATTCCCCTATTTCTCTTGCATTGGTTGGAGAACAGCATATCTGGAAGGTCAGAAAACCAGCAATAACTATGAAAACAGAGTAGCATCAAGGGGATGTTGGGCTTAACATTTGAAAGCAAAGGGTCCTCTAGCAGCTTGCTTCAGACTTTTTCTTTCTCAAATTCAGAGAAGAAATGGAACATAGAGTTTGGAAATACTGGGATGAAGATTAACAAGTGGGAACAAGTTGTCATTCAGCTTAGTGGTCAATATTTATTAAACCTCAGTGTAGATGCTGTCTTAAACTCTGAAAAGAGGTCTTCTGATTCTCAGGCAACTGACATCTTGGCTTTGCTATGAAAGCCTGGGAATTGTACCAAATTCCCAGGAACAGCACTTACACCCATTGTGAGGGAAGCCAACAACCTTAAGATCATTATTCTTTTTCATTAACTGCAGCAAGAAATATCTGCCAAGGACTTTATTACAAAGAATTGTGTGCCTTGCATGGATTTCAGACTATCTAGCACATTTTTACTTATTGAAACAATTTTCTGTTGCAAGTGTTGAATGTTATTCAAGATTTCTTCAATGGACCAAGCCAATGATATCTAAGAATTCCAGGCTGAAAACCAAGGCTGATGTTTGCACAATTCTGACACTCGTAAACCTTTCAGAAAATAAAATAATTTCTTCTGGCTATAAAACTTCCAGGCATTCTGGTACTAAATCCTGGAGGAGCTACACATCATCACAAATTCTGTTAGTCCTTCCTGTAAATGGAAGTCAGCTGCAGCTCAGCATAACTTCTCCAATATAAAAATGTATTTGTATTGCTGATTTGGAAGAGAAATGAAAGTGGAAACAAGCAAAACAAAGCAGCATGTGTGCTTTCCTTAAAGAGGATGAGAGAACAGACCTGTGAACAATGCATTTATGACAGGTGTTAGTAACATCACTTAGAATACTATTGAACACACTGATGCAAAGAAAAAATTGTTAGAAAGGAATATATACAGATATATTTTTTTCTTTTATGTAGAAAAGAAGAGGTTTTATTATTACTGCTTAATGAATATTTCTTCAAATCTATGGCTACATGTTTAAAGATTTGGGTAATGCTGTTTAATGGACTTAGATGAAAATTAGTTTAATGTTTAGAAAATTTCTTTCAAGTACTATACACAGTCTAAATAAATACCTGCAATATTTTCTGGCAATTCTGTATCTATCTAAAATTTATTTTACATATATAAAGAAATTTAAACACTTTAAAGGTTTTTGTCTTTTTTAGGAGAAACTAACATCTGTGATTGTGATTATAATTTAATTTTACTCAATTAAGAAGATCAAAAACTAAAAATGTTTCCATCTGTTAGGGAAGGTAGTGGTATGTTTTATTTATATTCCTTCTTATTCTTTAATACTTTATTTTGTTCATTTACTGATGTAATTTTTCACCAATTGCAGTTTCTATACATATGCCAAGGTCCAATGTTTTTACAATTTATAAGTCAGCCCAATATACCAATAAGACATATAAGCTGTTTTTTGCATTATAGAACTAATTGATTATCTCTTGGTTGTTAAACCTTGTATCAATGGATACCTCCATTCCTTAGGACTGCATTCTGAAGCTAAAAGGACTACAATCTTTTGTAGCTTCACAATCCAGTTAATTATATTTCAAATCAGCTAATGATTTTTATGATTTTTTAACATGATTATTTGGTTGTGGGTTTGTTGTCTCCCCCTCCCCCCATATTGTGACTCCACATAAATTTCTGATGTATTTTAACTTTTTTAGTGTCTAAAAGTGTGAAAGTATATAGTGCTTCTCAAAGGGCTTAAATTAAAAAGAACCACTCTGTGTTCTCAGCTTGATCTTTGGACTATTTATCCTTTTCATTCTAAACAGTCTGTTGATACAAAGCAGAAATAACTGAAAGCACAAAGAATTTAGCACAATGCTGTGGCTTTTTTCTAGATGTGTTACTTAAATGCTGGTACTCCTGTGTTTCCACAGCAGCCCAAACTGGTGTGAGCACTGGTTGCTGCAGTTCCATCCTCTGCTGCATCTCTCATTGATGTGTTCCACCTTCCTTCCTGACCTGCCTTTGGGGTTTCTGGGCCCTTCATTTGCCTGTCTTGTGTTCAGTGACACAGAAAACCACAATTTGGGTCTCAGAAGGAAACAGTGGTAACTGAATTGAGTCCCAGAAAAGATGTATCGACTCATACTTGAGGTTTTGGTTGGTGTGAAATTACAACAGCTGCAGCTATAGACTCATAGTCTGCATCTGGCCCTTCCTGGTTGCTCCTCTCATTGCTCTTTTCTCTTAAATTTTTGACTCTGTGGGGATCTAAAGTCAGTTTAAAAGGACTCTGCCATTAGAGAGACTTATCTAAATCTCCCAAACTGTGGTAAGAATTTAGCCTAGGAAATTAAATGGTGACTTATATAGCAGGATATCAAATGTAGTGTTGATGAGCAGACTAGTTCATTTCATTCAAAGGAGATAGCTTGTGGAATCACTGATATTTATTTTATCATTTTTTTTTGTGGCATACCATAATCACCACAAAAACTCACTGAGCTGCTCGTGTTATTTAAAGGGCAAAAAAAGTGCACATATACAGTTATTTAAAACCATACACACAAGCACACCCATACACATTTGTTTTTACATATAAATAACTATATGCACATAAAGATATATATTAATACAGTGAACAGTATTTGTCTCAATACTCATTGCACCTGAACTGTGCCTGAACTGTGTCTGCAGTTCTTGGTGTTTGAGGACAAAGAAAGTAACTTCTCACAGTGTATTGGGTTTGCCTTTGAAATAAAAGCACAGAACTATTGACAAAAGGCTCACCTAACAGCAGAGCTGAGATTAGGTGCTGAGGGTTATTGTCTTCCTCTAGTCTCAAAGCTATGTGAAATGTCAGTTAATTGAAAATGGTAATTGTTCCACACAACAACATCAACTGTTTCATTCCAGGAAATGTGCTGCTCTTAAATTAATAGCCATCGATCCAGAGGTATTTCATGATCCTTCTCCATCGTTTTCTCAAATTATCCAGCTATCAGTCCTTGGGAGAAAACCTATTTCACCATTTTTATTGACCATTCTTTACTGAGTGACCTGGCTTCCTGTTCAGATAGACTAAAATAGGTCTATCCATCTGAATGTTTGTCAGGCACTCTGAGACACCTAACTTTCAAAACACCTACTACTTTTTGCTATAAATACTCAGAATGAAAACCATTAAGTAACAGTGCAAAGCAGTTACATGGTTATTACTGATTAATACAATGAAGTACACTCCCATGCTGGCAAATTGCTTTTGTGGTAGTAAAAATAGTTCCTTTCAATAGTACATTTCAGTAAAATTTAAATTCCTGTTCGATTTCTTATGAAGGAGTGCCAGTTATTTGGGTTTCTTTGTTCACTGAAGGAATATACTTTTTTTACAACCTCTTTGAATAACAAATAACAATATATCTTCGTTATAGCACAGAGAACAATTGTAAAGGCTGTTGCACTGCTTACCTGTTCCTTTGAAAGCTTAGTAGAGAAATTAAATGGTGAAAAGGTGTTTCATTGAGGAGACAGTTTTCCTTCCTTTTGTAGTCATTAAAAAAATAAAAAAATACCATTTAGATAAGCAGTTGAAAGCATTTATTGAGATACAACTCGTAATGCTTTCTGTGTTTGCAGTTCAGTAAATTATTGTAATTTTGCAATTTTAATTTTGCAAATTTAGTTTTGAAATAAATTGTAAATGCTATCAATTAATAATTTTGTAAGATTAGTCATATTTTTTCAAAGCTTTCATTTCCATTTTAACTTGAAACAGTTTCACCTTCACTGATATAGTAATAAACTGTTATCTATTTATTCATAATGTTTAGATTCCAAAGTGAAATTTACATATAAAGAATGATAGCAAAAGTGTACAGAAATATAAAGGTTTAAATTAAATGTATATTAATATCAGTTGTGCAGTAGCCTAGAAAATGCCTCCTTTAATCTCAAAAGAACATACTTTACTTTTCTCTCTTCAAGGGTTTTTTCTTACAAGGGGAAGCAATTTAGTGTAAACTGAAACAGTTGCCAGCAGGAAAGAAAAAGCAGTCTTGTATAATATGAGATACTTTTCTATTGTTTCAAAAATAATAGGCTGGTTGCAAAGAGTTTCTCTGTGTGATTTTAAATTGCTGTATTTTTGTCTTCTTTTATTTATTAATAGACAGTTTTATATTAGAAATGGAAAGGGAAAATCTGATTAAAGTTTCTAGGGCAGCTACAGTACAAAATCAGTTGAAATTACATTTCCACATAACATACATAATGAATTCAGATGTTATATACCAGTTTTAATGCTCAATCTGGTTTATAGTTAATAGAATCAAAAGGTATGTGAGCCAGGAAATATTTAAAGAAAAAAATGTCAGTATCTCAGAGGGAGTGGAAAAGATCCTCAGGCTTATGGGGCTAAGTAAATGAAAGTGAAAATTACTTTTGTGAAGAAACATAAAGAAGTAAAAAGAACTACCTATAGAAAGTGTGTTTTTGTTGTTTTATAGTTGTGACAGTGGACACATGCACAGTTTGCATCCCATTTCTTGCCATTCCATACATACTTTCTCTTTCAGTGACTTTCAGCTTCATGGTGGGAAAGTAAGCATGAATCAGAAATAACTTAATATATTTGATGGTTAGGCAAAGAAGGGTAGTTTTGGTCATAGAGGCAAAAGTTGCTTTTCAAAATAATTTTTTTTTTTTTCTTATTTTCAGACCTTATGTCAGCGATTTATCTCCCTCCTCTGTTTTCTTCTGTCTCAAAATCTAAGCTTGACCTTTGTTTCATTCTTTTTGTGGTTAAAAAACCCAAGGAAACAAGGGTAATTTGAAATTATTGACTTTTCAACGTTGTCCCTCATGTGCCACTCAAAGTCTGTGTTCTTCGAAAAGCTTACCTGTTTTTTGAGAGCTTTTGGAAATTTGCACCTCTTGGGCAAATTTGTAAAACATTAATACTCAGTTTGAAATATCTGAAAATATTTGAATATGTAAGCATAGCTGTGTGTTGCTGTCATTAATAAGCCTTGAAGATCACAGCCATTTCCAGCCTTTGGAGCTTTATCTCTTTAAAGCTTATATTACCAGCTAAAGGCTGTCTCTCTCAAAGTGATTTCACATTAAAATATCATAAAAATAACATTAATTATGGAGATGAGGATTACAGATGTAGATAACAGCTGAACATTGAAAGTGCTAAGCAGATCTGCAAGATAGCAGTAATGACTTAATTAAAACAAAATGCATCTGTATCTGAGCACAGCAATAAAGGAAAAAGAGGCAATCCACAGTAACAAAAACATGAGCAATTCAGCTGAAGTATGTAAGAGTAGTGTGTAATAGATTGGCTCAGGTAAGTCTAATTTATGCCAACCTTGAACATTAGCATTCTAATGGCTGCCAGAAATTTAGAATATGTTATCTTTTGAGTGCCAGGTAGTTTAGAGGGTAACTACCAATTATCCATAAACTGAGTCATATCAGAAATGACTTAATGTTTTATTTCCTTCCATGGCCAAGCTGGCTCTGATACCTTTGCAACAAACTCTGTTAACTCTGCTTTCCTGATCTAAAGGGAAGCTGTCCTTTCCTGCTTTTCAAATGGAGTGAAATGACCTCAACAGGGAATAAAACTGGTGCCAAGAAGCTGAGTAACATCAGGGCCTGTTCACACCAGGTGATATTCTATTTGCTGCATATGGCCCATGCTTGGCCCACACAAAGCTTACCTCCAGCCCAGGCCTGGTTTTAGGAAACCCTCCTATGCTGTATTCTGCACATTCTGGAAATTCAGCCATTTGCAGTCTATATGGATTAATATTACTGTTTCAAAAAATACATTGAATTCCTATGACAAAGCTTAAAGAGTGGTTTATTTTCTCTCCCTGGAGTGGCAGGGACAAAACAGGTTCCCCTTGTGTTGACTTTTTCTACATAGACTTTAGATGGAAAAGGCCACAGAAAAATTCTTAGTGGAGGTACAAACAGCAGTACTTGCAGTTGTTATAATAACCATAACTAGCATTTTTACCACTGCTTGTCACAAACTGTGAGTCCTGATTCAAGAAAGTGCCTAGTATAAACCCATGATTTTGAAAAATCAAAGAGCAATTGCTTTATTTTAACCATGCAATGTCTTCCTCTTAATGGTGAAGAGAAGGAGCAATAGCCTGACTGAACCATGGCAGCAGAAGGCTTTGGCTGCATTAGTCTGCACTGTATGTTGTCAGTAAGCAAATTAATTGTCTGTTTTATGTCTCATATTGATGTTGGTCAAATAGAATTGATATACCTGAGGAACATCCAGTATGGCTGATTCTGCATGGATTATGTATTGTATGTATTGTATGTATATGCAAACAATGAAAAAATTACTTAAAATCGTAGAAATTAAAATTAAGTTGAATTTGCATCACTATGGGACTCCACAGATGTTTAAAGGTAAGACACTAGAAAAGGGAGCATTACTTTGCATGTAGTGTACGTGTTCCATTTCTCCATGAATTTGTAAACTTATATTGAATACTGTTAATAATATAGAAATCTGTATTCACTAAGAGCCTTTTTTTTAAGTGAAAAGACTACACACTCTATCCAACTCACAAATTTTCACTATAATGATACTAATATTTTTCCATTCCTGAAATATTTGTCTTCACTGGACAAAAAAAAAAAAAAAAAAAAAAAAAATTACTTTGCTTATATATGTCTGCCTATGCAAGATCTCATATTTTGTTCTGAAAGTATTCAAAATTATTTTAATGTGGGAAATATTTAATTGCCTGTGCAAAAGATTACGCAATTTTCTTCTCCCATTATTTTGTTGGAAAGGCTCTCTGAAAAATGTCAGTTTAAAATTACAGAAAATGTTTTCATTTAATAAGTTGCTTTATCTAACAATAAAAAAATTTTAAATTAACTTTTAATCCATTAATTTTCATAAAGTTTGATCTTGTGGTCATTATCTAGACTCATAGACATTTACTTTTAAATTCAGAGAAAAACTCTGTACAATTAGGTGAATGTAAAGGAAGTTTAGATCACCAGCTAGCTGAAAGAGTGTAGATGATCCTAGACAGCCAGGTCTGCAATTAGATAAATAAAAGAGCAAGTTTTACAGAAATATGAAAACTGAAAATATTATTTTGGCTGCTGTCTGTTGATGTATGAGAAGGAAACCAGCTGTGTTGAATATGAGCAAAAAATAATGACAATTAATTGTAGCAATTGAATATGCAAAATATACAACATTTCCAGTGTCAGTGAGAGCTCCCTCTCTGGAAGACACCTACCCTTAAGTAAACTTTAGTTTTCCATCAGTTTTTCCTCTTCAGCACAGTTACTCTGCTAGAGTATCTGCTAGAGTCTGCATGGTATTTTTCATACTAAGTGGAAAGGTTCAATTTTCCTCCATTTTTGTATTGAGAGTGTCATTCTATTGAGAGAATGAGGTTTTTGGTGCAGTATACTCTGATAGAATATCAATGAAGTCCCATTCAATGGCTACTTCAGAGCTTTCATTTTCAAAATATCACTGAGGCATGAGTTAATTAAATTACATAAATTTAAGTCAGTGATGGAAAAAGTAATATTTGATATAAATAGCTGTAATTTTTTACTGAAACCCCTATTAGGAAAAAAAAGTATAATGATATAGCACCAATGTAATTAGCAGTCTTTTTATGAGTCATGGGGGAAGGCTGTTAGTCTTCTTAAGTCAGCTGTTCCTGGGCAAGTAAGCAGGATCATTGTTTCTTCTTTCTGTGCCTGTAGGGCAGAATTCAGTCAGACAGTGAAATTTAATGATGTACAGTCTGATATTAATTGTGCATATACTCACAGGTCACAGTAAAGGGTTTGTCAGAGATGGCAGCTTGCCACAGGTGTTTAATGTCACATGATTCATAGCAAATGAATCTTGAAGCTCCCAAGTATCTACAACTAAAAATAATTCTGCTCTCTGCAAGTGCCCTCCAGAGTGGAATGGCTATCTGTCAGCACAAGATATTGGGTAGCAATTGACTCTGGTTAGCACCATCTATGAGCCATTTCTCAAGGATAAAAAAGTGATAATGGCCAACTTTGTAATTACAAACCATGTTCTTTGCACTGGCTTAATTTTTAATATTTTCCCTCACCAGCAATATAAAAAACTAACTTCTGTCTTTATCATGTGCAATGTAAAATTGCAAAAGCCCTTGTACTTCAGACTTTAAACACAGTAGCAATTCTTTTAAGCTTCTTTGGATGTGTTTTCAAAGATAGAAGATTTTTTCTTTTTCCTTAATTGGAATGGGAAGATTTTCCTTGGGCTTCCATGCACATCATACCCAAAGCAAATTATGGGGTGGGGGACACTGGAGATTTTGCATCATTGATGGTGCTAAACACATTTGAAAAAACAATTTTTTTAAATTTTACAGTTGACCTAAAACCTTCATGGTACCTTTATTCTTCTAAAATTTCTAGTGTGACTTTTTGCTTCCAGTTCTACTTAGCATTGAGAAAAGCATTAATGTAAAACTGAAAAAAATGGTAGAAAGGGTTCTAGTACTTTGAAAAATATCAAGTGCTCTTTTTTTTTTTTTTAACAGGAACCATAAAACACAGTTCTTATGTCACATTATCTATCTTGCTCATCCCAGCACAGAACCCAGAATAATTTATTGTATAAGATCTCAATTTCTAATTTACTATTTTAAAGGAACTTGCAAGCATACAATAATTTTGAAATCATAACTTTCTATTCAGAAACAACACTACTAGGCTTGAAAACATGTCAAATGCTCGCTGGGTTTTCAGTGTGAAAACTTCTAAAACACGTTAATGATTAACCAGGTCAGCAATGTGTCTCTCTAGGACAGACAAGGACACCTTGTTGTGCAAACCAGCAGTCACCTGTGTCATCCCAGCACTGGGAAGGGGAACTACAGTAGATCTGCAGTGTCTTTGCACTCAGTGTCTGCAAAAGCATCACAGACTGGTCAAGGGACATGATTGTCCTGCTCTGCTCCATGCTGCTGTGCCCTCACATAGAGTCCTGTGTGCACTTCTGGGCACCACACTGTAAGGAAGATTTGAAGCTGTTAGAGAGCATCTGAAGGAGGGCAACAAAGATGGTGAAGGGTCTGGAGGGGAAGCCACATGAGGAGTGGCTGAGGTCACTTGGGCTGTTTAGCCTGGAGGAGACCGAGGGGAGACCTCTCTGCAGTCACAACTTCCTCATGCGGGGAAGAGGAGAGGCAGGCACTCTTCTCTGCTCTGTGGTGACAGTGACAGGACTGAGAGAATGACCCCAAGTTATGTCAGAGGAGGTTTGGGGTGGATATTAGAAAAAGGTTCTTCCCCCAGAGGGTGTTTGGGCACTGGAACAGGCTCCCCAGGGCAGTGGTCACAGCACCAGCCTGGCAGAGTTCAAGGAGTATTTGGACAGTGCTCTCAGGCACATGGTGTGATTTTTGGGACTGTCCTGGGCAGCAGTTGGACTTTGAGGATTCTTGTTTCTCCCTTCCAGCTCAGGATATACCACGATGCTATGCCAATACAATAAACCTCTATAGCAAAACTGACTGGCACATTTGAGTTAACATGTCAGTGTTTCTGAACAGCATAACATTCCTTGCCCATCTCTGCACCATGCCCTTTCACTAAAGGTTCTTTGGAACCTGCTTGCCTTGTGTCCAGTGGAAACCTAGACACCAGACATCTAGAAATCTGGAAGATCTCTTCCCAAAGATCAATGCATCAAGTTGGCGTTCTTTTAAGGCAGGGAATATACTGAGTCACTAAATTGTGACTCTCAAATTTCAGTGTCAGAAGTTGAATGCCCCTGCACATGCTCTGTCACAAGAATTGTAGATGTAGGCTGCAGTCAATGGGAAAGGGAAAAAACACCACTAGAAAATGTTTTTGAAGTCTAGGTTAAGTGCCCTGAATTGTTCTGACTCTCCTGAGGAATGTTTTAGCAGTTAGTGTAGTAGGAATAAAAAGAAAGATTATTGACAACAGGAAGCTTCCTACCTCCATCTGGCAAGAAAAAACTTAAGGTGAATATTGCACCACAAAGCTCTTTCAAGCAGAGCAAACAGATTCATGTTTTCCTTTTAATGTGAAGGCATGAACTAGTGCTACTCCTTGTACAGCACATGCAATTTAGGAAAATTTCTTCTTTCAGCTGCCTCAGTAGCTAATTGGAAGTGATAAACCACTCCAGAGATTTTAGGTCTACTAAATTATTCCCTTGAGGGGTGAGTGGCTAGGGAGGAAAACCTTGGTAATTAAGATTGTGAATTAGACACTTCAGTTAAGAAGTTGAGCTGAGGAGATTTAAAGAAAAAAAATATAAAGCATAAAAACTAAGAGAATGTAATAATACTGTATATAGAAATATTCACATATGCTGGATTCTTTTTCTCCCTAATGGAAAAAAAAAGTTCCTAATGCAAGCATGATGCATGTGTTTTAGAGATCCTTCAGGCTGCCAAAACTTTTGAAATGGTATCGGCATATATACTTAATTTTTCATCTGATTTGTAAAATTTGTTATTGGATATTCCGGTCATTCTTTACTGTAACTGTGAATAAGGTCACACAGACTATGAAATCAGTTGCAAAGGTTTTATGGTCTGAGTAACAGAGAAGTAAATAAGTACTGCTTGGTCTTTGCTAGTGAAGTTGATGATATAAAACATGTTACTTACAGATTTTGACAAAAAAATTTATATGCAAATATATATATTTATATACATACACACACACACACACACACACACATACATAAATTTAAGAAAGGATCTTTTTCAATTTGTGACCTTTAAAAAAAGGGGAGGTGGGAGAAATGATTAATGGTGTTAATTAATATGTAGAACAGGCAAGCTGGAAAGGTTACAAGTTAAATTATCTTTCTGCCTGTAAGTGCAAATAGTTCTCCACACAGTTGGTTATGTGACAGTAGTTCAGGAATATGTGCAAATATTTTCACAAATCCTATTTAAAAGCAGTGAAATGCCAACACATACTGTTGGTCAGTAAACAGACTGGAGGACACAGAGGGCAGTGTGCAATTATAAGTCAAGGAAAGAGTCAGAAGGCTGCTGGTAGGAGTGAGAGGAGGCAGAACAGGGCCAAGGAATTGCAGAAAAATTATATATTAATGTATTAGAGATCTGTGGATAAAAATCTAGACAAAGTCTTCTTTCACAGTTTCTGCATGCTAAATTTGTGCTGCTAGTCTACTGCCATTGGAGAAGTTGCTCCATGTAAACTCTTGGAAGTTGTATGAAGGTAAAAACCTTCTTTATTCAATGAACCACTTTAGGTACTTTTTGATAAGAACAATTCAGTGAAATGAACGAATGTATTTTGACTGGATCTTCTTTTGTTCTAACATTGTGATGTTTAAAGACAGGCTTTGCAGATGTGCTCGTAATCTAATATCAAAACAGAAGCAAAAAGTTGTAAAGACCAGCTGTTCCATAGAAATGCATATAAAAGTAGTAGTTGCTGCATCAGAATCTGGAGAAGTGTATGACAGTTTCAGAAATATTCTGAAGGAGGGAAGCAGAAATTAATATTTTAAGGGACATTGAAAACTGTGATCTCATAGTCTTCTTGAAACACACAATAAGAAAAAGGTTTAAAGCCAATTTTGTAGATTGTCTTTAAGAGTGCATGCATTTGAATAATGTAATTTGGAAGGTACTGGCTATGCAACTTTCTCCACTCTGAATTAATCTAGATCTTCCAATAATATACTGATTCTATAATGAGTTCACTCTGCTTGTATAGTTCTAGCTATAATTGTGGTTCAGTGTACCTAAATTTAGCAGTGGGATGAGAAGCAGATCTTTCCAGAAGATAAAACACATTCTGAGTGCTGTGTTTAACCTGACCATGAATTTTCTTAGAAATCTTGCAGGCAGTTTTTCTCTGGAAAATAGGGTTCTGCAGTTACACACTCTATTATTTACAAAGAGTTGGAAAAAGAAATGTAAGACTTCTCATGCTGCAGCAAAATCAGCTGGCGAAGAGATAATACCTGGGAACAGGTGTCAACTGGTAGGAAAAGTAAAGACAGAAAACAGAAGGCACTGTAATCTAAAAGTCTAATTACAGATGTTTGTAATCAACAGATCTGCTCATGACTTTGATCATGTGTGATACATCCCTACCCAGCACACCCCTTTGGGTGGTCAGACTACTATCTCCTCTCTGTAAATTTGCCTAAACAACCTGGCTAGTCTGAGATGATGCAGAGCTGCACAGGAGAGCTGCTTTATTGCAAAAACCAGGCCTGTTAAAGCAGTTAGCTGGTTATCAGCTCACATTGTTTTAAGGCACAGCAAGCCCAAGCCAAGCAACCACCACACACCATGACATGGACAGGTGGCAGTCACTCAGCACATCCCTCACAGCTCTCTACCCCTGTTCCAGCTGAGCCACTCTCCTGTAGTTCCCTCCTACCCTGCCTAAGCAGCAGGCCTGAACCATGATTTTACAGGAGTAACAAGGCCCCTATTTTATAAGGCTTTACCTTTATGCAACACTAGTCTGACTAATAAATCTAATAAAATTTGAGTAGAGCACTTACGTGTTCAGTTTATTTCCCTGGTTTCCTAAAATTTGTGGTCCATTTCTCTATGGTGAATTTTTCCAGATGACCAAAGTAATGTGAATTCTTCATTGGATCAAGTATTCCCTGCATGTAAAAGGGGCAAATACATTTTCACAGGAAATTTATGAAACTCTTCTCTCTTCTGAGCATCAAAATGAGAGAGCTGTAAACTCGATATTCCTACCTGATAACAGTTTTAAATTAACAGTTACTGGCCAGTTTGAGAGCCAAGCTTCAAACCCTCCATTTCTAGAGATACATGAGAGCTGCTGATTGGAATAACATGCACATGGATGGAGTAGTTTGGTCTTTGGATGTCCTGACAAGGAAGTTGTATTGCTATAATGTGGAACCAGGTCACCTCATAACCATTTGAAGAAGAAATAGACAGTTTAAACATTATACTTGTACTACCTACTTAAACTCCATTAATTATTGTATTTAGTGTTCTTAAGTTGCCCTACAGCTAGAACATTATAGTGTGGACTTCATAATAAAAATATGGAGGAGTTATAAAAATCCCAGTTATTTTACATAAGAATTGAATGAGCAATAACATTTTCTATTATTATTTATCTTTACATAAGCAAACAGTGAAGATTCAAATGTCATTCAGGAGACTGCTCTAGAAGGAAAAAGTGATTTCTGTAGTTGAAAGAAAGTTATAATAAGAAAAAAATTTTTTTTTCTTAGATACTTTATGTATTATGGCTTAACACAACAGTATACTGATGGCTGCATAATATCTTGGCAATGACAATTTAATAAAAACATTTTTCAGACTGCGAGCAATGCTTGCAGCTTAATTCTGAGTCTAGAAAACTATCCATTATAATTAATTTAAGCAATTTTCTAATTAGCTAACAGAAGTGGAACAAATTTGAGTTGATGAGAGATATTTATTTAATAGAATAAATAGTTACTGTTTTAAAAAGTTTTTAGCCATAGTAGATTTTGTAACTCACTCTAAGAGGTTCATCCTGTCCTTAAGCATCCAGAAGTCTGGCTGCAATGCATATACAAAATCTTCCAGAAAAAAACAAATCTATGATGTTCCTCTTTTATGATGACAAGTAGAAATAGTATTCTCACTAAAGTAAGTTTATACATGCTTTTACAGTTTGTGAAAGATTTATTAAGCTTGGCTGAACTTACATGGACAAAGTAGGAATCAGTCTAAATTTTATCTGAAACCTGAGCTGAATTTTTTGCTTTTCTTTCTTAGATTGACTCAGAGTAGATTGTCTGCTCTGTACATATAATTAAAAGTCTATAACATGTAGTTATGAGCCCATAGTTTTTATTAATCTATAATATTGTTGTTGGCTGTGCTCATTTTGGAATCTATGCCTTTGTGCTTCCTATAATTACATGTTTTAAAGGGCTAATCAGGAGATTTGCTGGTTGAGATCTGGTGGTTCAGGTTTGATGACATCATGGTTTAAAGAAATATATATAAGCCCTCATAGGTGTATAAGGGTACAAATAGAAATGCCAGAATAAATATCTTCTAACTCTGGATCTGTATATCAGTTTACATCCTTGGGACCAAACAACTGAAAATCACTTGAATACTGTTAGATTTCACCTGTATTTTACATTTTGCTAAACAGATGGGGAGCAAACTCCCTGTACTTCCTTCCTGAAAGAGGCACAGAGGAAGAGACTAATAATAATCATATAAATGAATGGCATTTCTGCTTGAAACATTTCCTAAAGAGCTCTGTGCACAAACAATAAACTGGTATAACTGACTGCAGATGGTAATTTAAAAAATGAATACATTATTAAATAGAATTGTCTTCCCTTGTAAAGCTGAATAAGGAGGTCACTGAATTAGTTTTCTTTAATGAAGTCTGTGACAGGCATTTCCAATAGAGAGCTAATAATATCATAAAAATCAAATATTAATATTTAAGACTTTAGTTTAAATCACAGTCTGGTTCTTGTCCTTTTTTTAAAAGTAGGCATCTGTTTATTGTATGCTGTTTTTAAGCAATTGGCAGAAAGATTAGCCTCTGAAGCTATAGTACTCACTACCATTTACACCTTTTTTTCAGCAGTTAAACTTTAAGGCATTTCTCAATTCCATGAATCATGTATGTTTTCCATTTGTTTTTTCTCAGCTTCTTACAGAGTTCTTGTTTCCTCCACCATTCCCAGAAAGTCAAGTTCAGGAGCCTGCAGGAAAGACATCTCCACTGCAGCCCTGATTAATTAGGAATTAAACAACATCATCATTGTAAGAAATTCTTTTCTAGGAAGACATTCCTTACTGTGAGGGTGGAGAGGTAGTGGAACAGATTGCCCAGAGAGGTTGTGGGTGCCCCATACCTTGGAGTGTTCAAGACTGGGTTGAGTGGGTCTCTGAAAAACCTGGTCTGATGGATGGTGCCCTTGCTCATGCCCAGGGAGGTGTGGAACCACCATCCTTGGAGGTGTTTAAGGAAAGACAGATGTGGCCCTCAGTGTCCTTGGTTAGTTGGCAAGGTTCTGTTTGGCTCAATGATCTCAAGGGTCATTTCCAGCCTAACTCTGTGATTCTGTGAACTAGATGGTCTTTAAGGTCCCTTCCAACACATGCCATTCTATGATTCTATGGTCATCAAGGTCTTGGATCAAGACACTACCCTGCAAGAAAAGACAAGGGCTGTGCCCAATGTGCCCTTCCAGAATCCCTCAGGAATTCTGTGGTCCACGTTATGCCTTTCACAGAGTGATTTTGAACACTGTGCTTGTGCTTTGCATCACTTTTAATGTAAACAGAATGTGCTCTAGATTTCTTCTCTGCCAAGTGCAGTGTGCACACTGTGCCAGTTTTGCTGTTCACCTTGTGTCAACTTAGCTGATGGGTCAGAAACATCAGCCAGTTTTTCTTTCAGCTGATCATCCAGAGTGGTATTTGAGTAGAATGATTTTTAGGTAAATAATATTTTTAATTAATTTTAAGTTTATTTTCTATGCCTAAAGGTATTTCATTAGAACATGTGCTTACTTCAGAGATCCTTTTTGTGCCTTTCAATCTCATACTGAAAATAAGCAGCCCCTTTTAGAATCATGAACAATATAGCAAGGGCTTGTTTCAGGGCTAAGCTCATGGATGAATAGATTAATGCTGAGCAAGTAGGGCTAGGCATTTAAATATTTTTTACTAATTTTTACCTTTTTTGGAGATGCAAAGTTTGTTTCAGAATTCTGATTTATTTGTTATTTTTGTTCCTGATTGATCATATCACTTAACTATATTCACCTTTATGTGTGTGTGCTTGTTCCTACTGACTGAGAGTTGCCTATCTGGGACATGTTCTCTCACATTAAAGCCTGTATGAAATTGTGATAAAAGAGTAAATGTGTCTGATGCATGTATTGTGCATTACATACTTTTATATAGACTTATCTATTTTGTATCCCATGACTAGGAAGCATAGATCTTCATGATGAGTTCTGTAACAAACAGAACTAATGGGATATTTTCTTGGAGACAGCTTTCAGCAGAAAATCTATTTGCTGAGCCTAAAATGTTTTCATTCCTGCATCTTATTACCATATTTATTTCCATGGATTTTATAATAATCCTGTGAAGTCATTCTTGGTTATATTCTTGCCTAGCTACCCTAGATCAGAGACTCAATATCTGGTTTTTTTTAGGCTTGAGTGATGTCTTGTTACTACAAGTTTCTGGTCGGCGCAATCCCAAAATTTTGGATCTGTTACGAGATCTAGGCAGACCAGCTAGAAAAATAATTTTGGATAAGCATGTCAGATGAAATGCTTGTATTTCAGAGGTAAATATGTCTAATACAGCCAGGAATATGAGTATTTTTTATCATGGAGATAGGAACTTAAAGTACTTGACAAACTTAACCTTGGCTCAGGGTTCTGTCACAGAGAGCCTGGACATCAAGAAATTTCTCTAATTTTCATCACATTATAGAAAACATTTTGTATGGTTCCTGTAAGGATATATATTCACAGAATAAGGAAACTGGTAATGAATTATATGGAAAATGTATTAGTCAAGTAAGTTTAATGTCGTGATCAATCAGTGTTAGACTTGGGTATAACCAGGTAGGTATGATTATGACCAGAAGTCACTGAAAAGGTAGAAGAAAACTAACAAGAACTTTATTTTGACCTAAAAGTTCTGTATATAATGCAATTCTTGCAGTGAAGAAACAGAATGCCTTCACTAAATTGAGAAAGATTGAAGATGGACAACTCTTTGTAAAAACAGATTAGCAGGGCAGTAGCAAACATCTTCAAGTTATCAGGATTGCCTTGACAAAGGAAAAGAACAAATCACACTCTATGAATTTGAAATTGTTTTCCTAATGTTCCTTTTCAAACATACTTGTTTATCTCCAGACTGTAGGAATTAGCATCACACTACTTAGCAGCAAAGGCTGACCTGTTGATTTATTTGAGGGATTAAGACCAGTGTTACTATGACTTTTATCGTAAAAGGAGGAGCTGGAAGGGTAGAAGAAAGACTTGCCACCCTCAAAGTCAAAACAAAATAATCTCAAAGGTACCATAGTTATTGCCATAATAGTTTTTGTGGTCCAAGTTTAAAGGACAAAATTAGTCTTTCCAGGAGTGGCAGTCCATTAAGAATTTAGGAGTTGTTCACTTCTCTAAGTTTGACTGACATATTTTCTGCTTTGTTTTCTCTAGTGTGGTTTATTTAGAAAAACTTTCAGTCATTGAAGAAGTGAAAACTTGGTCTCATACATGTGGCCTCAACAAAAATTCCTAATTATGTCTGATCAGGAAAAATACTTTTACTAATTAATAAGAAAATGAAGCCCAAGGGTTTATTTATAATAAAATACTGTACCAACATATAGTATTTAGGAACCTGGAGTGGGATCCATGAGTCCAGATAAATTTCTCAAAATCCTTGCCCAGGAAGACTCATTGTAACTAGGTAACTTGGGCACCTCATGGCATGTTGGCACAGAGAGGCAGCTGTGACCCATGGTCTCCACCCACACTATGAGGAGGCTGGATATAAGATAAGTCCAGTCCAAAAATAGGTATGTACATACTATGTCAAGCCTATGCCTGCATGTAGATCCATCAGACTGGCCTTAATAAGTCATGTTGTGGCTCTCACCTGCAAGAGTGCACTGCAAGCCATTTGCAGACTGAAAATAGCTTGTCTTCCACCAGTTTGGGCTGCTGCCATGTTAACTCAGCTTGACTCATCCTGACATGCTTCAGATGATCCTTTTAGATACTGGCAGATGGTTCTTACATTCACTGGGTGGCCACAGGAAGGATCGAAAGGTTGAGTCCCATTCTGTGTCCCAAATCTGCAAATCCTACCTCTCCACCCAGAATACAGACTGGGATGGATGCCCACTTCAGGTGGAAGCTGGACTGTATTGCACAACCAAAAAGGACACAAAAGTCTGGACCAGCAAGGGGAAAAAGAAAAGGGAAGTGTAAATATTTCACTGGAGACAGGCCTCATGGGCATACTAGGAACAAGAAAAGTTCCAGTTTTGTGACTCTTTCTTTTAATCCATTTACGAATTTTATCTTGTGACATTTTTGTGCAAACAATGAAAGTAATTTGACACTGGAATTGAGGCACCTGCAAAACTCAAAGAATATGTAGTTGAAGACATCTGGATCACATTTTTAGTGTTAAATTTCACACAAGTTGCACTTCATGATCATAACACAGTTTTGAATATAGCCCTAAAATTCTTCTGAATAATATTGGGCTCAGAAATTATTTAAAAGTTATTTATGACTTCTGAGTACTATTCCCTTTTGCTTTCCTCCCTACACTGCATATGGTTCTTAATTAGAGCTCCCCTTTCTAGAAATTACAAACTCAATTTGGTTTGGCCTAGGATTTCAATTTTTAAGGAAAAAGGTAATGTCCAAAGTTATTACTTGGCAATATATATATATATAAAGTGTAATTTGATGCTAATGATATTTTTTTGGTATGAAAATTCTTGTCATTCTTTGAAAGTTACTATACTACTTTTGGTACATATAAGTTAAAGGTCTCTATTCTCCAAAGATTTATTGTCATGATTAATTTTAAGCATCTGCTTAGGTCATTGGTTTTTATGAGGTTACTTGTGCTCAAAGTTAAGCATGTGAATATTTTATGTAAAAACAAGGCTATGACTTGCTACAGCCTAATAGGGTTAAATAAAAAAAAGAAAAAAAGAAGTTTGAAATAGAACAGTTGCAAGAGCTATATTGTAAGGGCCCCAGTAAAATATGTTACTGCAATATTTGAAATGTTTTAAAATAATATCATATTTTTGGAAGTGCAAAAGCCATATTTTCACTATTTAAAAAAATCAAATATCAAATCAAAAACTAAAATGTAGGTATAAATATGCTATGGTAATGCATACAAAGAAATGGGGCTAGTCTAGGAGCTCAAGAATTTCTCCAACATTCTTTTGGTCAAAATAGTGTTTGTTGTTATATATATGGAAATGCACCCATACATAATGCCTGTCATAAAAGTGAGCATTTTGTTTACTTTTATTTCTTGTTTTTTATTGCTGGATTTATTGTGGGTTAAGCCCCATAGTCAGCTAAACCCTGCACAGGTGCTCACACACTGCACCACAGTGGGATGCAGGAGAGAATCAGAAGGGTAAAAGTGAGGGGACTCATGGATTGGGGTAAAGACAGTTTAACTGGAAAGCAAAAATTGCACACCAGAAAGCTCAAAAGAGGGCAGGTTAAATATCAGGAAGAAATTCTTTACTGCAAGGGTCGGTGAGGGCCTGAGCAGTCTGTGCAGTGTCCCTCACCAGAGATACTCAAAACCCACATGGGTGCAGATCTGTGCTCTAGGGTGACCCTGCTTGAGCACAGATGTTGGACCAAATTACCCCACTGTGCTCTTTGCAGTCATACCCATTCTGTGATTCTGTGAAATGAACAATTCCATATCTGCCAGAAATGTCTTTAGAAATGTCTTAGGCACAAGCAAGGACCTGAGAGAGTTTCTGTGATTGCCAGCAGTGTCCCAGGGTGTTTACCAATACATCTATCCATAGAAACTGTGCCTATCAATTGATCTAGGCCCAGAAAGAGCTTCCTAGAGTAAGGACATGATGGTAGGGCTTTCTGGAATTCCCACCTGAGAGGTTCTGTGATGATTTGCTGAATGTATTCTTTGAAACCAGATAGCAGCTCAGTCAGTCACCTTGTCTCACATCAGTTCCTTGTCTCATCTTTGCTCACAATAGATGTGACATTCTGGGCCACTCCAGGAACAGGTGACTGAATGTGCTGCTTATGTGGACAGACACAGCCCTGACATCCTGGGAGTCCACAAGTGTAACTGAATTTTCTTGTTATACAGCAATTACTACTTTCATCCCATAAGTTTTGCTAGAGGGTCAGTCTGTTTACAAATAGCTTCTTTTCAAAGAGACTGGGGTTTTTTTAATGTGCACAAGATAAAAAGCTTATCCCGATGTAAATAGATTCATTCTCTTTTGTGAAAGTTGAATTAAAGTATTTAAGCATTAATGTCTTTCAAGCCTTTCTTAACACTGTTTTTCCCTGTTTCTTAATAGGCATCTGAAATCTCCCAGGTGCAATAATGAACTACAAGTGGAGTTACAGCAGTTGCAGGGTTATCCTTCTGCTTTATTGAGTTAATTTTTATCAACCCCAGGAAGGTCATTCCTGACAGATTTTTGTCAGATCTGTTCTTAAGGCCTGCCAATCTTGAGTCTCTACAATTTAGTTCAATAACCTGTTTAGTTCTTAGAAGTCCTGATAGAAAATCTTTCTCAAAGTCTTGCTGAAATTTTTCCTGCTTTATTTTAAGTCTGATACTTTTTGACTTTTCAACTATGGACATTGAGGGGGTTATCATATCTTCAGTTTTCTCTTCAGGCTACAGCAACTCCTCTTATGAAAACACTATTCCTACCCATAGGAGTTAGAGTTCTGTCACTGTTACGGGTTTTTTTCCTGGATTTTATCAAAATGTACCATATCTTTTGGTTCTACAAATATCATGACCATTTTATCTTTTCAACAGTGGATATGTATTTTGAGAATAGAAAGCATATTTCTAAAAGGTTAAATTGCTAAATGAAAATTGAGTGAAAAAAATTTATGGATTTTCACATGGGAAATCATCATAAAACATATGGATAGAAATAATTTTAATTTTGTGGCTTCTGGCAAATCCAGCTTTGATTTTTATTCATTATAGCAGAAATTCAGGGAAAATCATGCTGTAGTCACAGATTGAGCAAAATTATGTAATCATGTACATAAAAAGTAATATAGAAAAGTTTCTGTTTCATTAAGTGGACTGAAGAGCTAAGGTTCATAAAAAAGTAGGTCAGGGGCTCCTGGGGACAATACACCATGCTCACTGTTTTTTTTCATATCTTGGCCACCCTTGTCAGTGTAAAATTTGCACATCACTGCTGATCATTCTCCAACAGCCAGTTTCTGGTTGTGCTTCGTGATTTAGAATTGAAATCTGAAAGGAAGGAAAGGTAAAGAAAAAGATTTTCATTAACCCCACTTCCTGCCCAATTTCTCCCTACTGTTTGGGATCACAAAAGCAGCAACACCTTGCACAAAGATATCAGGCATATAGTTTGTTGCATTAAACTCTTATATTTCTTCTGAGTATTTCTGAATATTTCTTTTTCAGGTAGGGACAGTTCAATTTATACTTGCCCTGTGCCATATATATTTTTAGTCTACATATCTGCAACTGACCAAAGAAGGATTTTTTGCTCTGATCCACTATTATGCTTCTCTACTGTTATTTTATATATATTTAATGGTGATTAATTCTGTACCATTGATTTTTCCATAGCAAAAGTCAGAATCTGTAGCTATAGCATTTCTTGACATCTTAATGATTTTCCTTCTGTCACTAAATCCCTTTCCTCATTCTTTGTTATTTTTTTGTCTTTTCTCTATCAACTGATCATATTTTGCAGTTTCCCTTTCTTCCATTACCTCTTCTCTGTTTTGTTTCACTGATAAAAGAAAATAAAGACAAAGAAACAGAAAAGCGTTTCCACTATTTGCTTGGGTTTTTATCTTCATGTTGCTGTCCTGATTCTTCTGTCTATCTTTCTCATGTGTTTTTAGGACTGTGACTGTTCTTTCTTTGCTGATGCTGCTAATGTTTATAATAAAACTCCTGAAGTTTTACTTCCCTTATTGCAGTTCCTGTATTAGAAAAAACCACACTAATAAAAATCCCACATTTGTACTGCCCCTTTCATCTGCTATGCCATGGAAATTCTACTCAGATGGCACTTAGGAAAAGCAATGTCACAGTGCATAGAATTCAGAAGGAGCCATAAATAATTAGGTTAATATTGTTTATTCCTCTGATTACAGTACTTTTCTTCTCAGGCTGTCAGTGTTGGGATAACTTCATGTTTTCAGACTCTCTGCTAATATGACTTTAAGCAACTAAAGGAATATTTTGTGAATATATAAAATTAGAAGGCAACATGTGCTCTTTATGGCTTTTGATAATTAGCCACAGCCACTATGTCCTTCATTTTACCTAAAAGTTTGTCCTTGAACAAATTCTAGGCCTCTTCTGTTCTCATTGTGCTTTGTGGTGATCTTTGCCTTTTCATTGATTCAGCACTTACCTTTGAGCCTTACTTTTCAAATATGTTGAATTTGCCTTTTATCAGCTTAAAAATGTGAATCTCATGCATATTTACATTGCAAGCTGTGACAGCTCTGGAAGAGGTCAGTTGTGTCAACTGCTCTATACATCCACAAGAAACTCTATTATCTCTTGAACAGACACAGCTTTACAATGTGTGAAACTAAGCACATTTTTCTGATAACACTACCTTTTTATTTTGAAACTCATAGTTTGGGGGTTTAGTTTTAAAGTTTTAAATAATAATGGTCTTAAATTAATGCTGTAAAAGAAGAAAAGTTTGAATGAAAAAAATCTATCTTCTGTTGTAGCTTTTTGGCTGTCACCAAGGAACAATGTTAGCTTTAAAATTATAGCTGTGACTTCCTTTTCATTGTAATATCAATTTTCCTAATTATGGGATGATAAGGTCAGAGAATCTTAACTGAAAAAAAACCCAAACAACAAACAAACAAAAAATATGTTGAATAAGATATTTCATAGGCTAGAACCTGATTCAAACCTTGTCTTTGCAGTAAAAGAACACAAAATATTTGCATTTCATTGCTTTTATCTCCTCTTTTTTTATAGCTGGACTTGGTCTGTTAATGCATTTTTAAAATATTCATCTCTATATGATGATCAAACTGGGGTAAATTATTGGTGAAATTGAGTTTTTTCTTGAATTGGATTAGATCATGGGAAGAGTCAGGACAAAGGAAAAATTACACAAGTACAGTAGGTGAACTCTACCCTGACCTTCAACATTTCAGAGTAGGAGTTGCATGAAAGACAAAAGAAGAGGTTAGCTGCAACCTAAGAAAGAAGAAACAAGGCTAGGGTTTACAAAAATACATAATAAAACTAAGCTCTAGTGGGAGCTGTTCTATTTGTTTTAGAGAATTCCTAACCTATCTATAGATATGTTCTTAATTGAAATTACAAAGTACTGCCTGAGCAGTTTCCTTTGCTGCCATTTTGCTGGTTCCTATGATCACTCTGAGTGATATTGGTCACTTACTCGGATATAAACACTTCTATCTCTTTTACAGTTCCAAGATACTCTCTTTACAGTATTTATTATGTTACAAAAGAAGTTATACAACAATATTTTTGGAGCCTTATGTTACTCTGATAATGGCAGGCTGAATTTATCCAGAAGGAGACTCTAACATCTAATAAAAAAAAAACCTAGCTCTTCTCAATGCTGAAAAAATATTTAGGAAGTAGAACTAATGGTAATTTATCATTTATGACAGCATCTGGCAAACATTTTATACCCTGTTGTATAGCTTTAAGTTCTATACATAAGTTAGCATGAAAAACTGAAGCTACTATCTTCAGAAATGATTAAGGGAGATATTTCAGGACAAAAATACAGAAAAGGAAAGAAGACAGCACATGACATTTTTACATTGAGTTAGAACAGACTTCTGACAACTTCATGAAATATTTTGATAGAAAGAAGAACCCTTTCATCAAAAATGTTTTATTTCTGGAGTTCTTATTAATACATGCCTCAGTCTCTTGTTAGACTATGAAACTATATATTCCATAGTCTAGTACAGCAGAATTCAGACAGGATTTCTGTGAAATGTTACATGTAATGTCAATTATTTTATATAAGATTCATGTTTGGAGAATTGACTTTCATTTAAATATTAGAAGTTAGTCACTACTATAAGAAAGAAATTATTCTTCTTCAGAAAGAGGTGTTTGAAAGGGAAGCACAGGAATATCAGCAGATATTGTTTCTTGTATCACAGAACATATATATTTCCAGTGTTATGTCTTCCATTTCTTCAGCCAAGAAAAAAAGAGAGAGGAAAAAAGGAATTTTACCTTTTAGTTTTAGACTAAAAAGCTACTGTTTTGAATGCATTTTTTCAGATTTCCTTTGAGACCTTTTTATTGCAGGAGATGTTAGGAAACAAGTTAACTAGAGCTGAATGTAAGCTCTCTACCCAGGACTCTTCACTGCACTGGGCCTTTCCTGCCTACATTCATATTTTCAGAATTTTATCAAAGGTTCTTATAGCAACAGGGAAAACATTCAAACTGATAAAAAATGCCAGGAAGAAATACATCAGCAAACTGTTCCTCTTATATATCTTCTCAAGGTATCATCCTGTCACATTCTGATCTTTTTTGGCTTGTTTAAATTAACAAAAGATAATCAGACCTGGTTTTAGTTTCATTGCTATTAAATCATAGGGTGTAGGGTTTAGTATGCACAGCAAGAAAACTGATATAATTGCAACAAACCAAGAAAAAGTGTTTTTTCAAAGATCATTCCAAATTTTGTATATTTTTAGGAAAAAAAAAGTATTTGGACACATCTACAATCTCATTTCATCAACTTTTAACACTTTTCCATACTGAGTAGCATTGCCCTTGGTAAAGGGTGTCACTGAAGTAAAGGTGGCTTTCATTATCAGTAAGTACAACAATATGGTCCTTACACATCTGTCATTTGTTCCTAAATTAATTGGTATCCTTAATTAGTATGAAAAAAAAAATTAACCTTGTTTTGTAGACTTTTAATTTTTAAGGGAGTAATTCTAAATGGTCAGAAAGCAGGGTCTCATTGCAATCACATGCACACTGCACCATAAAAATAACAGAAACATGAGCCAGCTTTACATTAGTAAAGGCAGCTACTTGAAAGTCACTTCTCTACTTCTTTAGCCTTTATACACACTTCCACTAAACTGTATGGTTTAGGGGAAAAAAGAAAAAGTAATTGTTTTGTTTTGTTTTTGTGCTAGGAAGAAAGGGGAAATAATATTGAGAACTCTGTAGATATCCAGTAGGGGCTCCATTTGGCCACTGCATCTTTTCTCTCAGTTTCTTTCTATATTTTTCATTTGTATTTCTTAATTTTCAGGGCACTTTGAAAAGAATAATTCAATGTGAATTATTCCTCTGTTGGAGTTTTCACACTAAGACTGCAATGAATGTTGCTCTTTGTAGCCCAGGCTCTGTCACAAGGCAGAGGAGCTTTATTTCTTTGTGTTGTGTGTCAATTGAAACAGTTTATTTGAAGACTTTGAGAGTGAAAGAACAAGCTAAAAAGGGGCTAATAAAAGTCAATATCTTCCACTTTGAGCAGTGTCAATCAATTTGAGTGAAACAGATTCCCTGCTTGTTCAATAAGAAAATTACTTTGTGTCACAAATGACCTGGAGAATTCTTGGGTGTCCTCATTATCAAGAAATACCTGGTGTTTTGGTATAGCATTACCTATTTAATTGGCAGTGGCTTATTTGTAGTAAGTTCTCTGTTTCAGACAATTTAGAAGAAAATATCATTTTATTAAATTATGTCTAAAGATGAACTGAAAGATAAGGAGCAGTTCCCATGAAAAAAAAGTGCTATAGTAAGTTTGGAATTATTTATCATTAAAACACCTTGGTAAATTGATACTGTGTAGTGGATATTTAATCAACTCAGCAAAGACATAGGTTTGAAATTTTTGTAATATTTTTGTAATACTTTTTGGAATAGTCTTATCCAAAGAGAGGTTCCTTTATATGCCTAATCTCTCTTTTCTGGCTCATGTTTTACTGGTAATTGTGGTAGTGAAAAATAAATAGGAAAATGTAAATTTACTTAAAAGTTCTTTTTCATTTAAATGGTGAAAACATTTTGCTTGTACATTTAATGCAGCTTTCTTACAATATTAATCAAGTCACAGTGAGACCTTAAGACAGTAGAATTTTTTTTTAAATAAGTGTATTATTTTTATAAAAAATATTCTAGTGAATAATTTGTGTCAAGGTAACTAATTTGCATCTAGGTACCTAAGAAAATTATTTTCTTAATGCAACATAGGTTTATTATATACTTAGCACACCATGCTACAGTGGGCTTCAATTGAGGAATGCTAAGGACAATTTGTCTAAACTTTTGTAACAGGCTTGTTTTATCTGGCTTCTGATTTTAATTTTTTGGGGAGGGGTTCTAATTTCTAGTCTTTCTAGAAAGAAATCCTTTACAGATCAAAAAAAAATATAGAGTCCCTATGCTAAACAGTGTTAGTTCCTCAGTTCCTCTGAGGCATCCAATGAGTTTTTTGCTTGTTTTTGAGGCTAAATGAAATACTACTTAGTCCTTGTTCACACCAATCTTTTTAAGGGAGACATGTTAAACACCCACACATTCTTTTCTATTCCTACCATAAATGTTGTACAATACACACATTAAAGTACACTGCTTGGCTGTAATTTGGTCCCTGGCTGATGGAAAGCTCTGAAGATCTTGTTTCTGCCTACAATCTTTTGAAAAATTATTCTCTTCCACCATAGACAGCTGCTTGCTAGATACTATCTTGTATTAATACTGAGGTGAAGATAGGGAGCAATAAATGTCTGGCAAAAATTCCCTATAGAAAGTTGATACAGGAATAATGAATTTTATGTATGGACAATTGCAGATAAGATCTGAATTGTCAAAAATACTTGTGCCTGTTTGTGAAGTACTAAAAATGTGTTCTAAGGTGTCTTACCATTTTTTCTTCCCTTCCATGGTGCTGCATGAAGGATGTATTACTCTGGACTATGTAATTACTGATGTCCTTCTGCTGTGTTTTGCCTACACATTAAAGACAGGGAAAGACAACTGACCTACACAATTTTTTTGATAAGCCAAAAGTAGGTTAAATATCTCCTACTTCAAAGCATAGCTGAAAAGCATGGCATTCTTTACCCACAAGGCTTCAGCTGCTCTTCTTATGGCCACACCTATAAATAGTAGAAGTAGAATAGTTAGAAATTCCTATTTTCTCAATCAGTCCTCATTTAAGGAAAATTCCAAGGCGATGTTTCTAACTCATTTTTCTTTCTACCATTTACAATGTCTCAATAAGCACTCTATTCTTTCATTATCTTCTTCATTGAGAAACATGGATGCAGTTTGCCACACAGGTGTTATAAGTTTTAATTTATATGCTTCACCATAGGTGATAACTGAAGAAGAGGGTTGGTCCCCCCATAAGTTAAATGAACATTCCAGAAGTTCCATTTTCTGATTCAGCTGAAATATCCAATAGTGGGTTCAACATTGCAGACAATGTGTCCAACCTCTCATTAATTAATTTAGTAGGTCTTGTGGAACATTACTCATGACGAATTCATTTCCCATTGCTTCAATTGTTTTAAATGTTTTGGTAAGATTTCCAGAGTAATTCAGTATTAATTCCAACACTAATTAAGTGGATCCATGTTGCTGAGAATCCCCTGATACACTGAGTATTTCAGTATATCAGAAAACTTTGATGTCCTCATCAGAATGAATAAATGTCTTACTGTTCAGAAAAATAACTGTGGAAAAGGAAATAAAGAAGTTAGTGCAGAGTAAGCCTTGCTGCTTTCTATGTTCTATTTCAGATTCTCAGTTCTTAGGAGTAGGCATCATGTTCCTTACCTGTGGTGACAATAAGGTGGCTTTCATGGCTGAGTTAGAGAAGGAGAATGTAGTTCAGTGCTGTTGCTATGAGGTGTGTAAACAGCACTGCTAGGGCTTACTGAAACATAAGGCACCTTTCAGTGAAAATGGCAATGGCTCTTTTATTCAGTAAATGGTATGAGTGACTATGTTTTTTTGCCATGCTTAGATGCAAAACAGAGGAAATATATTTTTGTTTTCACATTGTTGAATTATATGATAATGCACTCCATGCTCTTCTCAACAAGGACAAAAGTTTACTATCATTCTAGGAAAAAAACCAATCAAGAAAGAATTAAACTTGAAATAATTCAACTCTTGTTTATAAAATGGTGACCTGAGTCTGAGTAGATAGCTAAAAAGGGGGACGGATGGGGAAGGAATACTTTTGCACTGTTGTTGTGTGTTATATAAGTTATTTCAAGGAGATATTAATATGCAAAACAAGAACTCTTAATTCTAGTTTTCTTTAGGGAAAAGAAACGAAATCAAACCAATCAAACAAAATACTGTCACTCTGTGCAGAACTGTAAAGAAGAGAGAAAGTGCCTTTGCCACATGCTCAAAGAATTGAGACATGCTGAAAGAAAAATCACTTTAAGAAGCTTTTTGTGGTTGTTGTGCTAGAATGTCTCAAACATTCTTCCAAAGAAAGCCCCAAAGTATGGCACACCACTAAACCTAAGTTTCTATTTTAGTACTTATTATTAGGTTTTTCAACTGTATGCTTTCCTTCAGTTCTTTAAATTAACTTTTGTAACAAGGGAATAATAATGTGTTGCTCTTTTACATTGATTCCATTTCACAACATAAAATGAAGAGAAATTGAATATATAAAATTGACTCAGTTAGTATTAGAAATTGAAGGGTGACTCTGAAACCTGCCATAAAAATAAGATAACTTTGTTCATTCTTTTGTTAAGATGCTTATCATGCCTTTTAGAAGGTTGAACTGCAGGATATATTTACACCCTCTCAAACTGAAGTTTGTGAATAAAACAGGAATTCTGTTTTCAAAACATCTGACTGTATTATTACTCTCTGCTTAAAGAAAATAAAAAAGTACTTGACAAAGGAGAGATGGTATCATGCAAAATGATGAGGTCAGAAGACATGGAAATTACAGGAACTGGAAATTAAGAAATTGATGGGAAATCAAGAAAAGATTCCAAGAGGAAAATCACAGATATCTGAAGGTATCTGAGATGCAAGGGAGTAATGATGAAAATTTGAGAGTGACTGCAGTGAAGACAAATGCAAATGGATTACAATATACCCTTATCAAGCTGATAAAACAGATGGAAGAGAAAATATTGGAGGATGAGGGAAAGATTATAGAACAAATAAATCAGAAAAATACAGAGTGATTTCTAAGCACAAAGTATATTTGCTGAAGAGAGTATGAGATGGCAAATGGACTCAGAAGGTGAAAATTCACATAGCCATACTAAGTAAAAAGAGTAAGAATCTAAAAATACTTGTATGGATTGCATACCAAACAACTGTTTGATTTTGGTTTGGTTGGGTTTGTTCATCTGTTGGTTGGTTGGTTGGTTGGTTGGATTTCTTTCTTAAATGGACACTTGTGCAATCACAAAAATACAAAATAGTAATGAATGTTGGCAAGGAGTTGCTTGCTGCAACTTTTTCTTTAATTAGGGAGTCTAAAAAAGACTTCTTCATTTGATTGAGTTTAAAGCCTTCCTTTTGCAACTATTATACTGTATTTTTCTTCTACATATCTTTTAGAAACCATTGCATGATGCTGGGTGGTGTTTAAGGGTGTTGTAAATCATGAACATGAATAAGGACTATATTATACTATATGATCTAAAAAAAATTCTCAGTTAACAGGTTTAAAATAAAGAACTGTAATAGTTTTTCCACTCAGCACAAGACTTTCTAAAAAGTCTTAAAATGGTTCCAACCAGTTCACATAGAAATGCTTTGTCTATGGCCATCAAACATCACATTTCAAGTAGGTGTTCCAGTTGTAAAAGGCACATGCTATAGTTTTCTGGAAGAAGAACAGGGCACATCCTGTCTTGCTCTTCCATACACACAAGTTATGGCCTGCAATCAGTGTTGCTGTACTTTGCTCTTCCTTCACTTATGATAATATATGTATGATGGTATATACATTTCACTTGGTAAATTTAAGAAGCTCAGAATCTGAGAAATAATTTAGTTTGGAAATACCCAATCTGTGTTTCCACATAATATTTTTCTGGTGCAACTCTTTTGGGTTTTGTTTTTCCTACTGTAGGAAGTTTTTCTAATTAATTTCTGATTTTATTCTGTTCTTTATTTTTTTTTTAAATGAACTCTGTTTTAACAGTGACTGATCACATGTTTAAATGCTTTTTATTAATAGTTTTATTTGTTTGTCTGGAATGTCTCTGAATACATGACTTTAGGAAGGAAAAGCCTAATGTTTTTCACTAGTAATATCTGAACTCTCTAATAGAAGAGCTAAATCAGGTCAAACTACAAAACACAGGCAGAAGCATGTTTCATTAGGATATATTCATAGTTCTAGTATTAGAGGAATTTTTAGCACAGATATATTCTATCATTCCTAGAAAGATTAAATGCATATTTGCAAATATTCCACGGACTGTGAAACACTTAGCAACAAAACAGACAACAGACATTATTCCTGTCCTATGAGTTACCATGTAGCAATAGAAATTTATAAGGAAATTTATGAGGGAATAATGTTAAGGGTCACAATGAGTTTTTATCCAGATTGCTTGCATAAATTTAGATGAATGGCTTTCTTAAAATAACAGCAACAACAACAAAACAAAGCCGCACCCATGTTTTCTGGGTTTGGTTTTCTTTTATGTAGTTTTCCTCAGTATCAAAGAACAAATTTACCTACTCTGAAACTGAATCAAATGTGTTGTGCCTCTGTAAACACATTTAAGAATGGAAAAAAGTACCTGTACTCTATAGCCCAAAAAGTAAATTGAAATTATATCAGGCTCTGCAAAGTCTCTCACACAAAATTCATGGTCATGCAAGGCTGAAGTGAGCAGAGTGAAAAAGCTGTCTAACTGACCATTTCATTTTATAATTGTATTGCTAAAGTGGTACAGAGAGAGAATATTTTCTTTCTAAAATAATACTTCATTGGTTTAGCTCATCCTTTCATTATCTCATAGAAAGACCAATTTCAACATAAATTTTAACAGGTAGATAAGGAACTTGACTGTACATTTTCAAATTACTATAAAAAAACTAGATGTACCCAAGAAACATCTATTTCCCTAACTCTTTACATTAAACATTCATCTTTCATTATGCCAAAGAGATGAATGGTTATCTTAATAATATTTCAAGCACCAAAACAAATATACAATCTCATTGTTTGAAAGGTGAAGGAAAATGATAACAGATGTGATTTGGACTGATATTGTAATGTATGCAGATACAAACTTACAAATTTTTTATGTGATGAATTTTACTTCTTTTCCTACATTGTCCTTGAGAGCTAAAAGGCAGCTTTTTTAAATTTTTTTTGTGATGTTATGTTTGTAAACGTCTTGGGAGATAACATATTTCAAGTTATTTTCTGAATTTAAAAGAGCTTTAGATATATGAATAGAGAAAAAAGTATTCAGGCAGGGAAGAGACATAAAACTTGCATTAACTTTCGTGTCACAATCACATGATGAGGAATATTACAAGCTTCTGGCTGAATTATATTCATATTCCTTTTCCTTCATAACAATAACCAATAGGATACAAAATCCCTAGTAAGAATATTGAATAGAGAGACTCTCTGGTATTTCAAGTTGAGGACTTGAATATAAAGAGTTCAGGAATGTTTTTAGGTCCTGGTGCATTGTACCATTGAGAAATATGGGGTAAAGTTCTGTCTGTAGCAGTCTTTCAGTATTCCAGTCCTTATTTTTCAGGAAAAAGCACATAGAGATGCATTTCCAGTACTTAAACAAATAGTGCTGGCAACACCACAAATGTCAGTGTTTGCCTTCTTTGCAACTCAGTCTGTCCATATGTAAGGCAGGATCAGGAATGTGTGTTCTGAGGAACAGAGTTCTGAGAAGTCAATAGACCTTGAAGCACTCTGGTATTCTTTTAAAGCAATGGACTACACAAGGTGACTTCTCTGACCTGTAGAGGGTAATCTTAAAGACAATAAAACTGGTTTGAAGAGAGCTTTGAAACAGATGCTTGGTCAGAAGTTTGGACTGGTTACCCTATGTTGTACAGCTTTTTATTGAGTGTGGATGGCAAGGTCTTAGCAGCAGGTGGGCTGCAGGGTAATCTCTGTGAGACCAGGGGCTGCCCCTTGCCAGACACAGCTGTTTCCAGCTGGCTCCACAAAACACCCACTGCAGGACACAGCTGGGCCCATCAGCCAAGTGTGTGGTGCCTCTGGAAACACATTTAAGAACGGGAAAAAATTCCAGACCAAGAGCAGTGTGATGGGGATAAAAAAGGGAGAAACAGCAGTGAAAATGTCGAGGTCAGAGAAGGAGCTGAGGAGCTCCAGGCACCAGAGAAGAGATTCCCCTGCAGACAGTGTGGGAGAGCACAATGAAGAAGGTTGTGCTATTCAACCCATGGAAAACTGTGCTGGAGCAGATATCCACAGAGTGACTGCTGGACAGCCCTATGGCAGAACACACAGCCATTTCCTGCAGCCCCTGGAAACACCCCTTATAAGGGGGAAAGGTGCAAGGAAGAAGGATGGGCAGAGAGGTGGGGGGAAAGTATTTTAAAATTTGCCTTTAATTTTCAATATCTAAATCTATTTTAATTGCTAATAAATTCCATTAATTGCAAAAATAAGCTGAGAATTCACCTTCAGTAATATACCAGTCCCATTCAACAGACCTTTTAGAGACTGTAATATGACATCTTGAATTGCTGTGCTCCATCTTTTTCCAGATTAGCACAAAGCCAGTGTGCTTAGATCATAAATCACAGAATGGTTTGGGTTGGAAAAGACCTTTAAAGATCATGTAGTCTGACCTGTCTGCCATGGGCAGGGATAACTTCTACTAGTTCAGGTTAGTCAAATCTTCATCCAACCTGATTGTGAACACATGCATTGATAGGGCACCCACCTGTTCCAATGGTCTGCCACTCTAATTGCAAAAAATGTCTTCCTTGTGTCCAATCTAAGTTTATGTCCAATCTAAGTTTACTCTCTTCTAATTTAAAATCACTGAGCCTTGTCCTTTCAATACAGGCCCTGGTGTAAAATCTCTTTATCTTTCTCATAAGCCCTGTTTTAAGTGATGGCAAGTTGCTATAAGGTCACCATGAAGCCTTTTCTTCTCCAGCCAAAACAGCCCTGACTTCCTTCAAAGCAGAAGTGTTTCAGCCTTCTGATAATTTTCATGGACTCTTCCTTTAGTGAAGTTTATTTTGATCATTGGTAACTGATATTCATTTGTTTATCTTACATAATATTTTCTCCCCATGATCATTGAGCAATGGGAATGAGAGAGCATCTGGGGTAGCATCTGACATGTTTTTATGTATCAGGGTATTACAGCTAGCAAACTTCCAATGCTTTGTTCTGCCACACATTTCCATTTATTACATTTGAATAGTATTGTTTATAAGTTTAACTGAAAAATTATTTTAGTAATTTCATTCCCAGTTTCAATACAAGAGGAAATCATAAAGAAAAAAGAAAAAAAAAAAAAAAAAAAAAAAGGAAAGTAAAATCAACAACAATGAGAATGTTAAAGTTTCCATTTTAAGGTAAATTGTAAACAGTGTTCCTTCTGGATGAGATCTGAGTATATTCTAAAAGAGATTTTTCCAGATCCTTTTACCACCACTCCTGCAGTTAATACAGTTACATCAGTAAAGGATTATCTTGATAAATCAGCATGTTTTATTCAAAAGCATTTTATATCAGTCTTGGTTGTCCATTCCAGCCTTCTGGACACTAGTAGGTATATTCATTGACATGCTGTTTGAATTGTTATTCTTAGGCAGCATCTAAATGAAATAAAAAAAGCCAGATCAAAGGTGAGATTTATTAGTTGCTGTGTGAAAAGCAGGCACTTAAAATCAGATGGCTATTTTTGGCTACAGCTCAGTCCTTGTTATTGCATGCTTTCTTTAAAATGTGGTAAAATTACTACCCCTGGAATCTACAGTAATGGGCAAAATGTTGTGAAAAGCAGATTTTTTACGTTATTAATCTCATCTAGCAGCTCTGTAACACATTAATCTTTGAATAACCTTCAATTCATAATATAAGATGGATTTTAATGGTAGAAATTAGAGCTGAAAATAGCTATTTGGTTTTCTACTTCATGTAGCCACCAGATTGTTCCCTAAAGAATATTTTCCAGTGCTTTGTCTCATCTAGATTTAAGTGTACTGAGCAATAAAGCTTCTACTACTTTCCTTTGGAGACTGTGTCACCATGTAATAGATTTCACTATTGGGATTCTTTACCCTATTCAGTCGCAGTAAAATATTTCACCTTCTCTGAAATGGGAAAGAGGAAAAAACATAACAAAAGCAAAAATATTTATTGGCTAGAAGCTAGCAGTAGGGCTCTCTAAAAACCAGGGATGTTACATCTCTTAATATCTCATTCCTTCTATGACACTGTTCTGATTTCCTGTGATATGAAACCTGCTGTTGAATTTTTAATCACATTTTCCTAAGGTAAAGGCAAGTCCTACAAGTTCCTTTTGGCTGTATCAGTTAGTTTTCATTTTGCATTTCTTATTTGTAGTTGCAAGATTGTCTTGCCCTTGAAAATGAAGTGCTGAAATAGCCACATAATCACAACATTTCTTTAAGTCAGATTTACTTAAAAGAGTGAAAATGGATCTAAGACAAATAAGTGTATTAAGTGTATTACCTTTATGAGGCATTATCTTCCTATCCCCCAAGGAGGGAAAAACTTCCATAACCAAGGGAACAAGTTGTTATTTTTAAAATTAATGGATGAGGGGCAAGGATGAGGATAGAAGTTACACACATTACTAGGCCACTGGCTGGAAAATACCACTGTATATTGGTGTACATACCATAGATTGATGTGTGTACCAATATTCATACAGTCATCCATTCCTAACATGTTCCTGGCACAGCATGCAGAATATTTTGACGACTGCTTGGATTCATGAAAACATATATTCTGGCTTGTAAAATAGTCTAGACACTGCCAAACAATATTTTATGATGCTACATGAAGAGAACAGAGTAAGATAAAGGAGAGCTGAGGAAACAATAGAACTGTTTATGTGTAATAAGGCTTAACTAGCAAGTCAGAGTGTTATGGGGGGAAAATGCATAGAAATTGCAAGGAAAGACAGACACACCCACACATGGATGCACATGCACACCCTCCCACTCACAGTCCTGGACAACTGCAGGTCAGGAGAATGAAGGGTTTCTGCAACAGGCAGAGAGAGTGAGAGCTGCTGCTCTCGGAGCAGGCAGCAAAAGAATGCAGCTCCCTCAGTACTCCAGATCTCACCAATTCTGCTGAAACAATTCCTGTCATAAATGCTTCTTCCTCCATACTCCCATTCCAAATCATTGTACACAATGTTTGTGCTTCTTGGCAGTTTCAGCCTTTGGCCTCTGCTGACGAGACTGCACTGAGGGTATTACTCTCACAGGCAGGTGCCTTATCCTGTTGCTCAGCTGTTTTCTTATTTTTGCTTACCTGCTTTTCTTTAATATGCTGAAAGGAGTCTTTTCCCCATCGTCAGTGTTGTAGCTCTTCAGTGACCAGTAATTAATTGACCATCTGGGGATTGTTTGCAGGTCTAAGTCCTTTGTTTTCCAATACATTTTCAAGGTACTTGCTATTATCCCATGCTTAAATTTGACATCACAACAAGAGACACCTGGTACCAAGCTCAAATTCACACAGACACTTCTCATAACAAGTTGGTAACATGCTTCAAAGGTCAGGACACTGTCTCTGCACAGTTGGCATAAGCTTTCATTTGCATTTTTACTGGGCCACTGTATTGTGTCCCTGTTCTGTAAACGAGAATTTCTTCTTTTTGTTGGGTATGTAGATGGTAAGAAGTGTGAGGGAGATAGAAGAATAAGAAATCAAGTCACCTTCACTGCTAGTGAGTGCATCCATCCCTTGCAAATTTAAATATATAAAATTAAATGGCTTTTCAACCAGTTTAATTAGGTCAAAACATTGTGCTTAAAAGATCTGAAGCTCTTTTCTCAGAGAAGACAGTTTCTTCAGGCTGAAGTTTTCTATATTTTGTGAGTTTTGTACCTTGCTTAAGAAATTAAAAAAGAGAAACTAATGTTTCAGAAATACATACAGTTTCCATTTTCAAAGAATTGAGACTTTTGGTTTAGGATAATTTAGCAATTAAGTGCAGATCAGACAATGGAATAGAAGTCTTCTGTGTCTTATGTATTTACATAAAGGTAATTTTTTTGTCTTGTTTGATAGTTAAGTAGAAAAACTTACAGCATCCCAAATAATTGTGTTCCAGCCTTGGTATTTTGTAGCTATCAATCAAAATTCCTTGACATAATGCTATATGTTCAGTGAAGTTACAGCTAAGATAACTTAGCTGTATTTTATTTTCTACTTAACAATTATGTGGTCATGAGTAGATGCAAAATAGATATCTATGGAATATAATTAAAAGCTTATCACTTCCTTTATTTTACAATCTATTTAACAAAAGTTTCTTCTAGAAATCTGATTATAGCTAGTTCTAGTAACTTTGACTCTTCCAGTGCACTGCTAAATGCAGTAGGGATAATTCTGGCATATTCAAATTACTTTCCTGTGGATATTTATATAATTTAAATAATACTTCTAAATGTCACATCTGTTGGAGAAATTGTTGTTACCTTTACATTTTAATTTCCAATGTACTTGGGTGTTTGTGACCCCTCAATTCACTGAATGGCTTTTTTTTCTTCAATAGAACCAAACTGTTAATGTAAAATATGAGGGGGGAGGAAGAGGGTGGTTATTATTTTGTTTGGCTTTTTTTTTTTTTTTTTTAATTTGGATATATTTGTCTCAACTTTTAGAGGCCCTCTTTAAAAAATTAGCCTGCTGTAAAAGGAAACAAGAATTTGTCAATGAGGTAGGATATGACTTATCTCCTTAATCTGAAGAAGGGAGTTATGATCTGTACACTACAAAACAGTGTGGATAGTGACAGTTTAGTTGTGGCCCTGAATGCCTAACACTGCTCTCAAATGGAAAGAGAATTATTTAACATTATAACCTTGTAGTCATGCAGGACTGCTGTAAGATATAGTCTGAGCACACCAGGCATACCAGATTTTAATAGTATTAGATGTGTTTAGGACATGGTTCTGTGGGAATGAGATTGGCCATGCTTTTTAGCAGAGTGAAATTATGTGCTATGCCTGCAGAGACACAGTCTCTAGGATTTATGATTAGCATAAATTGCCATTATGACTGTTCAATTCTAGACTGTTCTGGCAAAATTTGATGTGTTGCATGACTAGATGCCTAGAAGAATCTTTGGTGTAGAACTGCTAATTTTCTCACTGATTCAAAGCACCAAAACAGTTTGAGGATATTTTGTTCCTGAGAATCTTTTACAGTAAGAAGGATTGAGTCAGCACTGATCAATGTCCTTTGGCTTTCAAAAAATACCTCTAGGCTTGCAAAATACATGGTATGTCCTCATGCCACATCTCCAGTGTTTCCTTCCTGTCCTCTGTTTCACACAGCAAAACTAGCTTGGCAAGCTTCATCACACTGCTCCCAAAGCAACACAACACTTGGAGAAGTATTATTATATCTGAGGGCTGCAAGAGACCCAGGAGAAGTGCTGGGTGATAGAGAAGTACCCAGTCCTGAGCAGGATGCTAAGATACTTTCTGCAGTTTTAGGATTGTGTAATGTCTACTACTTGTATTGTAGAAGAGGTGCAGGAGCTGTAACCACTCAGAGTGCTCTAGTGAGTGGCTCTGCATACTGTGATCCTGCTCAGTCTTGCTTCTTCAACTGCTAAAGACGTCTTGAGAGCAGCAGCTCTTCAGAACTTAAAGTATATGTTTCATAATGTAGCAGGAAATCTTCAACCATCACTTATTAAAGCTCTTATCCAATTTTCTCACTTCACATGATCTCCTTTTTCTGTGTTTCAGCTGGAATCTCTTCCTCTGGTTCTCTGAGTATTCTTGAGTGTCCTCATTTGTAGGGTTAGATAGAAAATATCTCATTGATGATAAGTCTGATCAAATTACATTATTTTCCTAGTTTGCTGTCTACTTGTTCTGCACATTCCAGGACACGTCTGTGCATGACAATCAACAGGTTACTTTTATGTTTTGGTTATCTATCTAACTGGTAGTTCTAATTGAACTGACAAACCAAATATTGGATTTTTATAACAGATAAAACAGATGGATTGTTATATTTTGCTTACTTCTGCTACATAGAAGAGTTGGTACACTGCTTTATGCTACTTGTTAGGCTAACTAGACTAAGTCATGAAACCTACCTTGGTGGAAGGGAGAAGAGAAATTGTTTCCATAGGAAAAATCTTGAAGATCTTTTCTTCTCCTGAAGCAAACACGAGTTATGTTCCCACTTTGTCTTCTGATCATAACACATACACAGTTCTCCCAATAAATGGAAAGATTTGCTGTTAAATGTATCTGTCCATTAAAAAGTCACTGGATGTGAAGTTTTCTGACATTCAGAGGACTTTCTATTTTGGAATGTATTTCTGAAGATACCACTGCATATTACAGTGAGACATGTTCTCAGTTATATAATAGTACAGCTATTAATGTACTTTATGATCAAATGTCAATAAAATTTGAAATTAAACAGCTTTTCTTTTAATGTTTAAAAAATTAGGTTTTATAACCTTACTTCTTCACTAGTTTCACAACACTTGAAATGTGCTTCTTACCAGAAACTTTAGTTAGGCAAGACATTGCTTTGTACATTTTTCCACTTACCTGTATAGCAAATCTAGCATGGAGGACTCATATCATAGTGTCAAAAGGCTGGTATACATTAACATTAAGAAAAAGACAACATTTTATGAAATGGTAAAAGAAATACATCTTTCTCAGTGACTTAAAAAAATTGTCAAAATTAAGAAGAGCGTGCTTATATAAACTCATACATATTAGGTATGAAATATGAAATTTCTCACAGAGCTAGTGTTGTTAATTTGCTAATTCTGAACAACAGTTATCTAATACATTTTCTTTTAATCACAAGAAATTGAATTTAGTTATGCAGGGATCCCAAAATCTTTTTTGCACTCTCTGATACAACTTTATGATATAAACTGTGACACTTCGATGGGAAATGTTCTCATTGTGTCATTATAATGATCCCAAAATCATTTTCATCAAACTGTAAACAAACTGGACAGTTAGTTCAGAATTTTGATGGTATCTCTTTTTTTTTTTTTTTTTTTTTAATCTCACTCAAAAACATGATGCCGATGTCTTCTTTTTAGAGTTCAAGAGATGGAAATTTTATGGAAAAACATTTGAGGGGGAAAAAAACCCAATATGTTCTGTGTGTGATTTGTGAAAAATTAGTGCCTACCAATCCCAAGCAGAAAAAAATTCAGCAAATAGACTTTTAATCTTTGATTTCATCCCTGTGGTATGAAGTATCCCATCTGGACTATTGGGAGTTCAGAAATCATAGCTCTTAGCATGAAATAGGTGGAACTAAAAACCAGTCCAAGCAGAGTTATGATTTAATCTTCCTGAAAGCTAGAAGATTTTTGTTCTTCATTTCTATCCTTATATGGAATTTGACAGCTTTTCTTGCTAAATCAATGGGAATTGCAGTACCAGGGCAAAAGTGAAATAGCTGGACTGAGCAGTAAATATTTTGTTGCCTCAATTTTTGTGAAAGTCCCGCTATTGATTCTAAAAAAAAAAACCAAAAACAACAAAGCATTTTTGCTTCCCCAGCAAAAGTGTTAGTTCTAATGCATTTCCATGTTATTTCTATTCATGCACTGATTTCCAGTCACCTAAGCTTTAATATAAATACTAAATGAACTTTTCTTTGAATGCATAAATCTCGATTTCTCTCATGTAGAATAGACTTCAACATTACTTTTTTTAAAGAGTGAATCTACCAAATAGGTTTTGAATGCCTGAATATGAGCAGAAGGGAAAAGTAAAGAATGTTTTCTCTCTCTAAAATAAAATTTAAAAAACAATAAATGCAATTTTTTATCACAATAGTAGACCTCATACATAAAATAAATGCCATTGAGGAGGACCTGGACAGACTTGAGAGGTGGGGTTGTTTAAACCTCATGGGGTTCAATAAGGCCAAGTGCAAGTCCTGCTCCTGGCTTAGAGATTCACAAACATGAATAAAGGCTGAGTGATGCTGGAATTGATAGCAACTCTGAAGAGAAGGACTTAGGGGTGTTGATGCATTAAAAACTGAGTATGAGCCAGAAATGTGTGCTCACAGCCCAAAATGCAAATCATATCCTGAGCTGCATTGAAAGAAAAGTAACCATCAGTTCGAGGAATGGGATTCTCTCCTTCTCCTCTGCTTTTCTCACGATCCACCTGCAGTTCTGCATCCAGCTCTAGTGCCCTTAGCATAAGAATGACAAGGACCTGCTCCACTGGGTTCAGGGGAGGATAAAAAAGGTGGACAGGGGTTGGAACATCTGCTCTGTGAAGACAGACTGAGGGATTTTAGTTTGTTCAGCCTAGAGAAGAGACAGTGCTGAGGAGACCTGACCACAACCTCCAGTACATTAAGGAGTCCCATGGGTAAGAGGGGGAAGGACTCTGTGTCATGGAGCACAGTGATAGGAGAAAGGGCAGTGGTTGTAAAGTGAATGAGGGCAGGTTTAAAATGGACAAAAAAAGACATTATTTTATGATAAGGATGGTGGGACCATGGAACAGGCTCCTATCCCTGGAAGTGTTTGGAATCAGGTTGCACTTCATTAACCTGAACTAGTGGAAGATTTCCCTGCCTGTGACAGGAGGGTTGAAACCAGATGATCATTAATGTCCCTTCCAGCCCAAATCATTCCATGGTTTTGAGATCTAGACATACTTCCATTGTAATGGAAGTGAATTCCACACCCTGGAAGCAGATGTAGCTTGGCAGTTCAGGTTGTCTCTTACAGTCTCAAACAGGGATATCAGGCAGCACTGGGTAAGTTACAAGAGGTGAACTCTCAGCTGTTATTTTTCAGAAGCTCTGGGGCTGATGTCTCTAACTGGCCAGGTTTGGAAGCATGTCTGAACTTTAAATGAGTTTGAACCATTTCTGACATAAATACTATCAAGGATGCCATTACCCACAAGTCCACCATTTTTCAGGTAAAACAGAGGAATAGTATTAGATATTGAGCTCTTGGAGAACCCAGTGAAATATCTCTATAATTTCAACATTGATCAATACTGATACCAGCTCTCCTTGCAAAGGTAATGCTGCAAGTGGCAATCATGCCTCAAGATAGGATGATCTCTGCTATATCATACCTACCTCATCTTTTTTTTTCTTCTGTCATCTCTCCATCTATAAAAACAGTAATATGCTATCAAAACAGAATCAGAAATAGATGAAAATTCTTTGCATCCGTACAAATTTAGCATCACTTTGTTACAATATTTGCCAATACTCACAAAGAATAAAGAATATATCATAATATAGATGAGGTATATATTCTCTGTATTCATTCAGAGAGCAACAAATCTTTAAAAACTCTGAATGTTTTATTTTAGTTCCTCATAAAATAATATATAAAATGGAAAAATTTTTATTTTAACATAATCATAAGAAAATGTATATCTTTTTCTGATGTTTTGGTTTCATGAGCTGGGATTTTTTTTTTCCCAAAAAATTCAACATTTAACTCCATAAAGTCACATTCCATAGTGTAAATCAGATGTTCATCTTTCTTGTTGGTCAGTATTTTTGTTCCTTTTTTATATTCCTAGAGTCTGAAAATTTTGAAACTTTCTTTCATGAAATGTTGTACTGTGAAGAGTTCAATAGCATTCATATGCAAAACTGGAATGTGAAAAAAATTGGACTAAGTGTTTTCTCAGTATGTAATTTCATAGAATATATCATTACTGTTGCTATTCCAAAGTGATCATGCCCTGCTCTGTTGGCATCTAAAACTCCCTTTAAACCCAACAGGCAGGAATGTCCTTGGAACATGTAGTCTTTATCATTTATCTTAGCTAAACATTTAAAGATTTTAAGCAATTATAGTTCACTCCTTTCTGTAGTTTAAGACCCCTGGTGATTTCTTGGCAATTTTTGTGTGTGCTCTCTGAAGTTTCTTCCCCAGATCCTTCATTAGCTTCAGAAATCATAATGTAGGCTTTACTTTAAATTGTTTGGCATCTAATTTATTGTAGACACATTGAATATGGTGCATAAATGTAGATTTTATAACCTTGAAATGCAAGTGCGTGTCATGCTAGGTTTTTCACTTGTCTTCTCTAACAGTTTCTATCATTTGCATGCAATTTGGGGATTTTAGTGTAAACATTCAAACAACTTCCTGATAAACTTTGTATTGATAATGCCTACCTGATAGGGTCTAAATTAGTGTAATCCTTCTGCTGGCTTTAGGATTGACACTAAGTTTCATATTGTATTTATTTTATATCCCTGTTGATTCCATAAATATCATTAGAACCCCCTGCAGCCATGCAAGATGTGAGTTTTAGTTTTGTTAAAAATATGATAAATTTTACTTCTCTCACAGTGTAGAGAAATATGATTAAGGACCAAATGCATTTTCATAATAGTAGATGGGTATGTTTGTGTACAAAAGTACACAACGAGAAAAAAACTCAATACACTTTAAAACTTTGCAGAAAATTAAGACTATAAAGCAATTCAAGACACAAAATCTCTTCAACTTTCATGTGTTTCCCTAGGATCTTTAAAGGAAACTCAATCCCATTGTGCTGCTGCTCACGCACCATTCAGGAGGCATATGTTTTAAAACCACTTCTGTGTCTTCCTGGTGATGAAAATAGTTTATTCTGATTCTTTTAAAAAAGGTATTACCTACTGGATTGTATTAATTTATCTGCAGACATGTCAGACACTGAATATTTATAATGGATTTCAACACAGTTCCCTGAGGAAAAGCTGCCTGGCATCATGCATCAGACTAAATATGCATGTAAGGTAGATTTTGTATTCCTTCAAAAGTCTACTCTGATACATAAAATCCCCTGTCTGTGAAGAATATGTCACAGGTTTATCAACAAGGGAGCTTGTTCCCTCATCTTTAGTCTTACTCAGTAGGTAATTCTAAGGTTCCAGTATTACTTTAATTCCCTAGGTGACTAACTAAGGTCATCAGCAAATTGGTTGAAATACATTGGGTTTAGCCTTGCACCTTTTGAGAAAAAGTTTGGTCAAAATCTGTTTTTTAGTATACTCAGGGACAGTCTAGGCTGCCACAATAGGTTTTGGGTTTTTTTTTTTCCCATTAAGTTGAGAAAGTCTTCATCCAGCTGTTTGAATGTTTGAATGAATCACCAAGAGAATGGTGATCAGATATATAATTCTTGTCTGTGTTTAATTTGAACAGGGAATAAGCTGCAACTCAACTGAGATGTGTTTTGAAATAGTTCTCTAAATATTCTGAAGCCAGCCAGGAATTTTCTGTGAGGATAAGGAACAAAGGAAGAGGCTGGAGGGTAAGTAGGGAGATCTGGCCATGGTAGGGTCCCTGATATAGGAAGACTGGGATAACCAAGTTCACAATAGAGCAGAAGGCACTGGGCCTGTTAAGATCAATGAGCTGCTTTCCAGACTCCTCCTTTGTCCTCACCTGTACTTTGAGCCCATACCTCTCTGAAGGGGCATTGCTCCTCTGGGAAAAAGAGTTTGGTCTTGAAAAT